>NW_022987593.1:5780083-5830083 GCF_902827165.1 Trematomus bernacchii | reverse complement strand
TTCTCTGCCGCCTCACACACTGTCCGTCCAATTAGATGTTTTTAAATGCCTGTTGGAACTAGTGCTGGCAGACTTATTAGATTACAAAGGGAGTAGAACTCATTTGCACCCCATAATCAAATAGATTGCTGTTACCATGGGAGAAAAAACTGCCTAGCTTGCAATTTTTAACCGCTTATTCATAGAAAATGTAGGTGTAATAAAAGAGTCTGATTTAGTTATTTTCTCCCCTTCAACCTCATGCATCAAGAAAGCATAAAGAGCGAGAGAGACACAGAGAGAGCGAGAGAGAGAGAGAGAGACACACACACTATCAGTGAATCAGTATTCATAGTCTCTAGCCAGCTCTGCCAGCCCTGTCTCACAGTAGGGGTTCAGCTCTATGAAGATAAAGTGATTTTTCTGGAATGAGTGACCCTAATTCTGACCCGCCACACACACACACACATTCCCACACCGCACGTACACACACATTTCCAATAATTAATCAGGCACTGTTGGAATCAGATCAGCGGTTCAACTTCAGTTGTATCCCCGCTCTCTCACTCATGTCAGTGCTCTGAAAAGCATTTACCCCACAGGGTTCCCCATGCCAAGCTGAATACAAACCCAACACCTATGGGTTTTCTGGACCACCTAAATATAATACTTCCAACACAAAATAATCAAACCTTTCCCCCTGCTGTTACCAGTTAGACGGCACCTTGACCTCATACCCAGCCAGAGAAAATCTCACACCATGACACAGCTGCTGCAGTAAAATTCTGGATTAATTTTGGGATGTTTAATGCAGCACGGTGTAAGAATAATGATCGTTACTGGACCATTTGTAAAGGACAAGTCATTAAGGGACTCATTTCAATCACACTCACTGTAAAAGTGCAGAGGGACAAAGAGGAGAGAGGGTGACATCGTAGTGGACGATCAGCCCTGGAGCAGCAACCCTGGTCCTCTCCTCCTCCTCTCCTTTCATCCTCCTCTCCTCCCTCTCCCCTCTATCAGCACTCATCTCCTCTGCAAATTGAATTCCTCCCCAGAATCTGCCTAAGCAGCTCAATGAGACCAGCCCCCGGGGAACGGGGACACGCACATGTTGCGTCAGCCGAGAAGTGTGTGTTTGAATCTGCCTCTTGACTCTCCTGTCACATTTGGAGGCCGATCTCTCTGTTAGGCGACATTCCTCCCCAAAAGACAAAAAGCAAAGACCTTGAGCCGCCACAGAGACGGACCGAGGGGCAACATGAGACAGGAGGAGGAACAGAGACAGGAGACAGACAGACAGGTGGTCGGTTGGTTTGGTACAGCTGGCGAGGAAGACAGACAGGTTAGGAAGAGGGGGGGGGGGATGTGAGGGAGTGGCAAGCTGATTTGAAGTGACAGAGAAACAGACATCGGGGGAAGAGAGGGAGACAGACGACAGCAGTGAGTGAAACGGGCTGTTAGCTGACCTTGCTCCCCTCAGATGTGCTGTTCTCTATCTCTATCTGTACTTCCTAATGGACTCCCTTTATAGTAGACTGAGGTTTAAATGGCCGTGAGGAGTAGAGGGGGCTGGGTAGGGGATTCAATGTGCAGCTGTTCAAGGTATGAAGTATGAAGAAAGTTGTAGATAAGTGGAATGGATGGAGGTAGGGCTGCTCAATTATGGCAAAAATCATAATCTCGATTATTTTGGTCAATAATTTATATCACGATTATTAAAAACGATTATCCCTTTACTTTGAAAACATGGTGAATGTTGGAGAAAAAAAAAGTGAACAGTATGTTTTTAACAGTTGATTACCCTGAACTTTAAGTATAAATCAACTGAAAAACCAATAAAAAAAAAAATGTATTTAAAAAAAAAAAAAAAAAAAAAAAGTAATAATAAAAAGATAATCGTTTTATTTCGATTACGTTGCTTTCGTAATCGTTGCAACCCATAATCGTAATTGCGATTAAAATACGATTAATTGAGCAGCCCTAGATGCAGGTGCATCTTTCTATTTGTACAGTACGCTCATGAGCCAACCTTTATTTAGGGTCATATTGTGGAAGCTGAAAAGGCTGCATCTCTGCTGCTCACACACACACACACACACACACACACACACACACACACACACACACACACACACACACACACACACACACACTCTCTCTCTCACTTATACACATAGGCAGGCAGCGGTGAGTTATTGTGCTGGTCAGCAGTTTGACATTGGAGTCTGCACTGCCAGCCATCGTCTGTAGAAACGGAATATTCCAAATAAATCCTTACACTCGCATGCACGCTCACACACCGTTTCTTTCTTTCTCTCTCTTATACTCACCAACACACACACAGATACACACACCCACACACGCAGACTGCTGTATAAATCTATCATAGATGGAACACTTCCCTCTTGTGCTCAGAGCAGGCAGCTATCAATCTAAAAAGAGAGCAGGGGGGGGAGGGGGGGAGAGGGGGAAACAGTGGAAAGCAGAGAAAGAGAAGCAGGGAAGAAAAAGTGGCCCTGAGACATCTGCAGGGAATAAGGAGGGAAACAGGGACAAAGTGAAATGGCTGGAGGAGACAGAGAACTGAGAAAGTTGAATTGGCAGGGAGGAGAGAAGATTGAGTTGACAGGAGAAGGAGAGAGAGAAAGAGAGAATATAAAACTCTGCCTCAGAGTTATGGACCTGTCCATACATACTGTAGCAAGCAGATAAGCCTGCCCCCTTCTAACCCAGCTGGTGTGTGTATGTGTGTGTAAATGGTTGATGGTTTCAATAAATCTTTGTGTCTCCATCCCCCCTCACCGTACACCCTACACCGTACACCCTACACCCAGATGCTGATTTTTGTTTAGTGGATCCAGGCCCCAACAGATGCTGACAGGTCCTTCAGCTAGTTGCCGTGGACACACACTTTAGCCTTAATGCTGTGTGCTGGGGAGCCAGGTCTGAACACCTGAGCCAAGAGTTAAAGACTGGATGCCATTGTTTAGACAGCAGCTGCAGCCCAGCCATTCAGCAAATGCACCTTGCAAGTCATAGCCAGCGAATCAGCAGCCTTATCAGAAGCAGCAGCGACGGTACCGCGAGTAAATATGGTTTGTAAGTGAGAAAACATTGTGTCTCGATAATAACAAGTGAGCTGGAGGGGAAGAACCATTGTTGAAAGGTTATGTTCTTAACATGCCACTAGTGTGAGTGAGCGTGACTTTATCCGGTTTGATCACATCACACCTGAACGATAGGATGTCCAACCTTGTTATACATTTGGGTTGAGAGTGAGTGTGAAACATTGTTTGACCTTTCTCTTCGTACAAAGCCTTAAGTGCAATATACACTGGCATTTGATACAATTCAACCGATGCCAGCAGCACACAGCAGATGCTCGGTGCCGACAGAAGACGTAGTCAAGTTACAGTGTGTTGTTCCAGGGAGTAAATGTGATAGAATTGCTGCTTTTCTGGTCCATTGATGCGCGTCAATGCTGGGAAATAGGACATGCTGACACTGTGATTCATGCTGCTGGTGTGTGGGCTTACATGGAAAACAATAGCAGCGAGTGTTTTGACATGCATCATATGCCATATGTGTTTGCTACCTTAAAGATGCACCATTAATCCTGGGTATAATTGAATCCTATTGAAAAAACATAATACTATAGAGAGTAATACAAGATATATAGCCTTGTTCTTTCTTTAAACAGGAAGATTCTGATATGTTTCAGGAGGTTCTTGCAATGTAATTATTTATACTTATATTTATTTATTTGAATAGGAGTTTTTCCCTATGCAGTACGATTTATGACAGCAGGAATAGTGGTGGAGAAATGTTTTACTGGAGCTCACTAATGGAGTGGGGGATTTCCACTGAAAGTCCTGGTAAATCTTGTTAGATGAGTCTCTGCAGAGTTTGGTACACCCACTTTACTCTTACCGTTACTAATGATGATATAAAAGAGAGTCATAGAGGTGAGAAAGGCTAAGTCTTGGCTGTAGGAGTAGGTAAGAAGAAGAGGTGAATGAATACAGTTAGTAGTTAGGCAGTGCAGTTTATCATAGCATGTGCAGACTCCAGTATTTCACTTTGAAACAAACATGTCTGTACGTTGTTCGTGCCAAGGACAAACCACGAATGGAATTCTATGTTTTCATTGTTTCGGTGGATGAATACAGATTACATTTGCTCAAATGTCCAAGCGTGACTAATGCAGTGTTTTTCATATAACAATAATAACATATTTTCCTCTCTGTCTCTGTCAGAGGTGGCTCCCTACCTGCGAGGGGCCGGGCGGGGGCAGCAGGTGGTGTTGGAGGGGAACAGGCTGGTGCTGACCTGCCTGGCTGGAGGCAGCTGGCCCCTGCAGTACCGCTGGACCTTCAACAACATTAACGTCACGGACTGGGCCCCGCAGTACAGGTCAGTTTTCACCCGATGCCTGGTTAGGGGTCTCACTTTCTTCTTCCTGTTTCCATACTTTCTCCTAATTCTGAGAATCTTCTGTGTGTCCAGTGATGCCTGTAGCATTGAAAACAACGTAAGAGTTGGCCTTAAGTGATGGAGTGCGTTTAGAGAAGGTCAGAACATTTAGACGGTGGAGCCAAAGTGAGATTAATAATTACATTTGCATCATAAATATGTATACGGTCTGGGGAAAGAAGAGGAGAACTAATCAATACGTCTGAGCATTGTTCTCTGCTATTCTCTCTTACCTCTCTTCTACTTCTTCTTCTTCTCCTCCTCTCCCTTGCCACTCTCTTCTGTCGGTCCCTGTGTGTGTTGTCTGGTAAGAGCTAAGCAATCCCTCTAAGCAAAATTGCAGCTGTGAAACAAAATAGTTTTTCGCATCATGCAGAAATAGAGGGGATCATGGGATGCTTACACGCTGAGGGAGGGACAGGTCGAGCCAGCATTTGTAGGATTCTCTGTCTGAGCCAGGAAGCGTTGTGTAGCTCGGATCTGCTCTCAGAGATCTGGCTAGTTTAGCTTGGTGAGGCCAGGGCTGTTCTGAAATGCCAGGCTGCAGTGTGTGTGTGTGTGGGTGTGTGGGTGAATGTGTTCTACATTTTCCCAAAACATTTTAAGCAGGTACCCCACTATTCAAAGTGTTATCGGTTAGATATCCGGCTCCTTGTATACATTTAGACCTTTTGTTTAAGCTTATTGTGTCCTGATGGTTTGGCAGGTGCCTTTCATGGTACAGTAGTTTCCTTAAACTGTTTGTGTGTGTGTGTGTGTGTGTGTGTGTGTGGTGTGTGTGTGTGTGTGTGTGTGTGTGTGTGTGTGTGTGTGTGTGTGTGTGTGTGTGTGTGTGTGTGTGTGTGTGTGTGTGTGTGTGTGTGTGTGTGTGTGTGTGTGTGTGTGTGTGTTTATTTTATTTTACAATTACACTTTCGACTTGGCTTCCACAGCTCAGGTTCGGGAACATGTAGGGTTCAAGCCACGTGAGAGGGCATTGCTCTTATCTAACTGATGGCTCATACGTGGTAACTTTGCCCTTTCCGGTAATAAAGTTCATAACTATTTAGAAGCTGGATTGGCAGTATTTGCCCTTTTAGAAACAAATGACTCTCTCTACCTCATTTTTGTTATATACATTTAAGAGAATTCGAGAGTCCTTTTTTTATTTTGCTGTTGCGTGTGTGTGTTCTTCAGAATAACACACACCTTTCAACACCCTCTGTTTAGAGTGTAGTCTAATTGATCTTATTTTACCTCTTATATCTCATGTGTAATGTACTGGACAGCGAATAATTCAGATGAGCAGCGCTGCAAATGAAAATGATTAACATTTATGGAAACTTCAGTTAAGTTTCCTTGTTTTCAGTTCAGCTCCATAAATCTGGCCTTTTTTACACATAGTAAGTTCTAATGAAATAATGAGTTGGCAAGTTCGTCTTGCATAACGCTAAAGTATTTGCTTTTGTTGACTAAGCTACAGTATCTTCAACAGTTTTGGGGAACAATTTACAGTATTTCTCACAGTCTTTCTTTTTTCAGCAATGCTTTTTATAAGCTGCCTTAATGATTCCATCCCACATTGAATACTGTTTCACAAACTGGTCGTTTGCTTGTGCCACAAACCTTAAACCGATAGAACAGCTGCACAAGAGGGCTATCAAGGTGTTTGACAGAAAGCCATATTCATACCACCAATGTACTATCCTTTTTGAGTTTTGACAATTTTAAGTCTTTTAAAAGTATGTGCTTTATTTATAAATGTTTACATGGACTGCCCCCCCCCCCCCCCCCCCACTTAGGGGAATTCATCCACAAAAAACACACTGGACGCTGCACTAGGTCAGAAACCAGAGGAGACTGTGAAGTCCACCGTAGACGGACCACTTTTGGACAAAATGTCCTCTCCATTAAAGGCAGCTCACTCTGGAATAGCCTCCTGACTGAGATACAGGATTGTCCCACTCTCAATAGCTTCAAAGGTCAACTCAAAGAATGGATGAGAAACAACCAGACGTGCAATCACCGCTAAATGCACTTTAACACAGGGGTATCTTCTCTTGCACTTTAGGTAGCTCTTGTATCTTCTCTTGCACTTTATATGTCGTTGCTGTTATATTGTATTACCATGCCATAAATACTTGTGTGTGCTGCTCTTGCACTTTTTGCATAATATGTAATTTTGTTTTTACAATGTTTGTAAAATGTACATTTCTTAAATGTTTTTATGTGAGGGACTGCGGATGGAAATGAGTTAAAAGCTAAATCTGGCACTGTTACGCTTGACACATTTGAATGTTTTAAGTGTTCATAACCGTGCATTGTCCCTGCGAAATAAACGATTAAATGAATTGCGCTGCTAACATTTTGGCAACTGCTTTCTTATTCAAACACATTGGTGGACACAATGACTCACATCTAACCTTTATGTTCAAATTGTAATTATATGACTAAAAAGCACTAAGTGTAATGTGAAATGGTGCAGTCTTCTGTATTGACACACTTATTCAAAGGATTTTCACATCACAAAATCAGACAATATAGAATTACATCTGGTCATATGAGGGCAGCGGATTGATGCCCAACGAGGTTTTGGTCAATTTGTGCTGAGGCGGTCTTATTGGAAAAACCTAATTGAAATTATTCTTATCTCAAATCAAAGGGGCAATTTGACTTCACACTCAGGCCTGAGACTGTGTCAGATACATTTACTGAGAAATGAGTGTATTGATTTGAACCTGACAACATTTTAGTTTGTGTTATATAATGGAAAACTTGTTGGGATTAAAAAAGAATAAAGTGACAGCCCTGTCTGCACACGCCTTTTAAAGATCGAATGAAACACGAACACAGAGAGAGAGATGCAGTGTCCAATATCAAAATATGTTTCACGTTGAGAGCCGCTGTGTTACGTGTCATTCCTGATTCAAATGGACTCGTGTGTGAGTCTTTGAAGTACATGTGTGTGTACTTGTGTGTGGGTTTGTGTGTGTTGGCAGCTTTCACTGACAGCCTGTGAGTTAAATTATTGGCTGTCCTGGTATTCATAATGAGCCCCAAAGCGATTTTACTGTTTCTATCCCGGTTTGCGTGTAACATGTGTGTGTGCATGTGCGAGTGTGTGTACATGGATTTGTGTGTTTGTCCAGCATGGCACCAACCTAGATCTTATGCCAAGCTTCCCATTAGCAAAGCACAGTCCATTAAAACCCCATTAACAACCACTCTCAGTAAAAAAAAACACATCCCCGGTCAAAAACATTCTCACACACAACGCACACACACACATACTGTACATATTCCCCACTTATGTGATTGGATCCAATCCAATTTCCAATCAAGGTCATGAAAGAGAGGAGTCCATATATGTGGACAAAAAACCTCAACTTTATTTATCTTGAGTTGCGTTGGTCTCCGAACATCACTCCAACATTTCCTTTCTCTTCTTAAATAACCCTTTCACCTCAACATTGAACCCACAGCTGGTTTCCCATGGCACTTTTAAAAGCTTGAATAGTTTAAAATTGAAGTTGACTTGTTCTCTCTGTAATAAGCCAAGATCCTTGGGTTTCTTGAAAGGCGCTATATAAATCCAAGTTATTCCAATTGGAAAATTAATGAGCAGGTTTTCAAAAAGTTGTTTTTGACAAGTTCTAATGACCCTATGTGAGTCTAGAAGGTCATATTGATACTGTTTATGTATAGTATTGAGATGAAAACACACTCATCATGCTCTCTATGTGTCTCTCCATGTTCAGGTTGGCCCTCCCGTCTCTGAAGAGGACGGACGCTGGCCTGTATCAGTGTATGGTGAGGAACAGGATGGGAGCCGTCATACACAGGAAGACAGAGGTGCAGGTGGCCTGTGAGTACCAGTGTTCACTCCATTTGAATAACACCAACTCACAAGGCTCTTTTTAATGACTAAGGATGCTGGTTCTCAGGGAAACGCTTCTCCCAGCGGCAAGAAGCAGCCTCACTCTTAAAGTCTAACTATAATCCCAATTAGTCATCAATCTTTGCTGCCAGAAATAGCGCCAAAGGGAATTTATTGCAAATATTACAGTGGAAAGATGCTTTAAACATGCAATTACATTTTTGTTGGGTTTTAGTGTTTTAATGTAATACACTGAGCATAAACTGAACACAAAAAGTAAACACAGATTACATTTTTAAACCCAATGGCCCAGTCACAACAGCATTTAGAGCTGTGAAGTCAGTTCATTTAATCGATTCAATGCAATCAGTGGATTGGCTCCCTGGGGCGCAGTATTATTTGTGTGAATTCCCAACAAACCAATTTCATTTGTTGAAAGAATGCCATGTTTACAGTGCAGACTTTTTTAGGAAACACAGAGCCAGAGTAAAAAATGAAGTCAGATAATAAGGCTACCAGGCTACAAAGACACCTTGGAAAAACTGTTAAAACGTATTGTCCTGCTTTAGACCAAGCTAACTACTTGCTAACTTACCTGCAATACATCTATATATTCAATTAAATATTGTCCAATCCTGAAAACAAAATACAAGGGCACATACAGTAACAGCCAAGTGTAGAAAGACATCCTGAGAGCTTTTGTGGGTGACTAGCTTCACCAGCTAGCTTGTTAGTGGTGGCTCAGTCAGTAGGGGCTTGGACTGTGAGCCGTAGGGTCGCCGGTTCAAGTCCCCGACCATACCTAAAATATGGAGTGTGGACTGCTACTTGGAGAGGTCCCAGTTCACCTCCTGCCCTGCCGTGGTGCCCTTGAGCAAGGCACCGGACATCCCCCTTCCCCCCCTCACTCCAATTGCTCCCCGGGCGCTGTACAATAGCTGCCCACTGCTCCTAGTACTAGACTCCTGGTACTAGGATGGGTTAAAAGCAGAGAACACATTTCACTGTGCTCTGCATGTGTGACCATTAAAGGGGGGTTCACCCCTGCGATTCTATCTATTCTACTGTAAGTATATTATCAATTTGTTTCCAAACTTCTACAACCACATGTTGAGGAAGTCACACAGATGAATGAAATCCCTAAAGACCCCTAAACAATGCCTTAATGCTGCTCTTTCAAGGATTTCTTGCATTCATATATGTTGTCTTACTGGAATTTGATACATTCCCATATTGATATCCACTCTCTTCATACCTCCCCCTCCAGTTTTGGGCACATTCTCAGCTGAGGAGCAGAGGAAGACGGTGACTCAGGGCAGACCGGCGATCATCAGCCTGCCCCCCCTCGCCTCTTTCCCTCGACCCCTCGTCACGTGGTACAAAGACGGACACAAGATAATCCCTAACAACCAAATGTAGGTGTCTCTTTCATTCTCTGCTTCTCTCTCTCTGTATCTTATAGGTCTTTCTCTGCTTGGGTCTTCCTCCCCACCTTCTTTCTCTCTTCTGCCAACTGGTACAAAGTGCATGTAACAAAATACCACTTGTCTGCGATAAAAAATGTAATTTTATAGTTCCTATCCCTCAGTATATTAATTAGCATGCCGACGAAGCACAGAAGTAATATTTAATCCTTGCACACCGATTGTTTTGAATAATAGCCATTTAGATGACTGACCCTTCATTAGACATCAGTACAATAGACTAAGTACATTATCAATGAAGATAACAGGGATTTTGTAATGAATCAAATCGTTTTCTTGTCTAATCTACAAGGTTATTAAGTAATTGTAGGTGCACAAGAGATGTTCTTTTATATTAATTGTGCAGCAGAGATATGAGGGTCCCTGGATACGTTGTGTAAGCTGTAGTTCAAAGTCTTTTGTTTAATGTTGTTGTCGGGCTCCTTTGAAATGCCTGTAATTTGCATATTATTCCGTAGCCGAATCCTGTCAGTGTCGGTATTTTTGAAAAATGCTCATTCAGTGGATTAATAATGTAATTATTCAGACGGAGCAGGGCAGTGTAGGTTTGTTGTGAAAGGTTTTCAGAGTTATGTGCTATGGATTTAGGCAGTTCTTAAATTATTTTTAGAATATGTACCTGTGTGGATCTACTCATCAGTGAAAATATGTGTTAGATAGAGACCTTCAGTGATTTTATTAGGCAGCTCTCATGCTCTGAGATAACAAACTCTCCATTAAGAACACTAACTGCTCCCCTGTGTGTTATAGAATTAAATTGTCAGTGGTCTTGCTGCTCACACAAATGGCCAGACAGCAACTTTTCACTCCTTTTATGACAGTCATCACCTCAAAAGTGCTTTTTTTATGCTTGGTGGAGTCAGGTTAAATTAGCACTTGCTTTATTTAATTATTTATTAATTATATGTGTTGTTGTTGGTTCACACCAAGTTTGACTATTCTTTTTAATTTGAATGGGCACGGAAAATGGCTCTCCTGTTAGTTAGGTTAATTAATGGCACCTCATTGAGTAACAGTGGAATCAAGACACTTGCTGTGTTCAAAGTGTTTACTGTCAGAACATCACCATTACACGGCTCTCACCCCCTTACAAATACACCACAAAAAAAGGGCACTCCTACCACTACCACTGGCAAGCAAAAAGGAAAAAAATATATAATATAAAGAGTGAAAATAAAGTCTGAAATAAAGGCTCCGAATGCTAAAATGGTGCTCCTGCCTTTCAATGACTATAATGGCCACTTCACCACATCAAGTAAGTTTGGCAGTAGGGTGTAAAGCACAGCAAAGAGAAACTTTTTCTTCACAAATCTCATTAAGATGCTTTTGTAACAGTCTCAAGTTGTCAGTAATTGGTTTAAGTGCAAATATGGTCTAACGTTTCTAAAGAGGCTTTAAACTCGGAAACTCAACAAGAAATATGTTTCAAGGTGCGTTGTTCGACTGAAATACACTTTCCATCTCAATAACTTTAGGTTTGCTTATACAACCAAACTGCTTCGTCAGATTTAGGCAACACAAGTTCTTGCTTGTAGGTAGAATAAGCAAAGCTCTAAACATTGGAGTGGCTGCAGAGTTTGCAGAGTAAGAGCTGATGTAACAGCAGTAGGTTTTCAGAGCATTTAAAACGCAATATGATTTGACAGTGAGCAATAAGCTGTCCCGGTTTGGCAGGTGCAGTCAGCTGAGAGGTTTGGCCAAGTGATCACCGCACAGTTATAGGCTGTGGCCTGTGTTGGAGCCTCTATTTGCAGTAAATGTAGTCACAAAGGCTCCATTTGTCTTTGCCCTTTATCTTAATTAGGTTGCAAAAAACCTGATAAACATCCTGCCAAAAATGTGCAGTCCATGCACTTTATTATCAAGATAACCCATTAAATTCATGGTTTTCCTTTGGTATTTACTGCAGACACAGTTAGTTCCTGCTAAATACCTGACTGCCTCCACTAAAGTCACAAGAAATTAATACATTTGTATGATTTACTATGTTAGTGGCATTCTGGGAATACAAATGGAGGTGTGTTTTCTACACAGCATAGCCCTCGCATTTAATGTAGATGTTTTATTTAGACCATATACCAATTTTATGCAGAGAGGGAGATTGCCACTTACAATCATTTGATATAAATCATGAGCCCGTCTCATTTACCTCTATGAAGTTACCAGGACAACCATTCCTGTCCTGGAATAAATCAGAGCGAGATACAGGGAACTATGAAGCCTTTTGTTAAGAAAACGTCTATACCCATTTTTATAAAAATCATTATTTGAATAAATGGATCATTTTACAGACCCTTCTCTTTGAGAATCACTTGAATACACTGTGTTAAGCAGCTAATTACTACCTGGTGATGTTTGCTTAGTCAATCATGAGCAAACATTTCAGAAAAAGTACAAGAAAAAGTTGTAAATGCAAACTGTATGGAAGTTCTAACCCATTTCTCAAGTCTTACATCTTGTGACTTAAAGGTCACCTATTATGCAAAATGCACTTGTTGATGTCTTTTATACATACATATGTGTCCCCAGTGTGTCAGGAGACTCACAAGGTGTCAGAAAATACAACCCTCTCTCTTTTCCTCCTTACCCACATCTCTAAAAACGGAGGTAAAACAGAGCTGATCCAGATTTGCTGCGGTCATGACGACAATACTAAAATGTGGGCTGGCTTTACGTTGAAGTCATGGCAACGTTCCGCCCCGACCTATTGTCCCCTATCAGAAACGTTGCTGTATCAGAAACAATGCGCGACGTGTTTTGAAAGTAATATGGTCTGTGTTGACATTAGCAAGCATTGCTAACACTCTGAGCTAACGCTGTACTGGAGAGAGTATGTGTAAAACAGGTACCCACCTTGTGGTAAACCCGCAAGAGAAAAAGAGTTTGAGCTCCATACTGTTTCAGAAATAATCCTTGATGCGGTTTGGAACATGATATGGCGTTTAATCACGGCAGCGTTTAGCTGAGTTTTTGCCCTAGAGTAGACAGTCTTCTCTCAGTGCTTGCCTGCGCTCAAAAGGGGCGTGGCCACAGCAGCTCGGGTTACATTTGAAGCTCCGAACCATGAATCAGCACTTTGGTAACAGGGCTGAAATAGAGGGGTATGAGTCACGCCTACAATGGGTGATCTGTTTGGTATTTTGAGCAAAACACTTCAGAGACATGTTTTGTATAGATATGGCCCTATAATATATTGTTCAAATATAGAATAATAAGTGAGCTTTAAACATTAAGATTATGGATGACGTTTAAAGTCATTTTGAAGCAGTTGATTTGGTCGTAATATGAACTTATTTTGTGTTATGTCTAGGCAAGACACAGCAGTAAAGCTTTGACAGAGTGTACTGTAGGATCAGACATGATCTCCTTTCTCCTGTCATGGAGCCAGGTACACACTGGGTTACAGTCGTGTTGGCAGTTTGTTTGCACAAAGAAGATCTGATTGGTGGGAAACTTTGAAGCAAAGAGTTTGTCTAAGATTTAATGCTTTCGCTCAAGTACCTGTATCCATGGCAACAAGATAAAATGACAGGTGGATCTGCCACTTCCATTGTCTGCACTATAATGTGTGATGTAGAAGTACATTTGAATGATATTGTTAGATAAATAAAAGATACCAAGTTGAACCTCATAGTTTCTATAAATCTTTTCAAACAGACACACACAGACACACACACACACACACTCACACACCTGTAATATGACTAGAACGAGTGTGAATGAGAGTGAATCGCGCTTCTTTATTCTCAAGTATTAATATAATCTGGTTCCATCTCTGCATTGCACCCCACACACACACTGTTATAAAGATTCATGCATAACACTTCCTTTGAACCCTCATAGAAAAGTCTAATTTGCACCTTTCTTCACAGCTTCCCTCTTGTCTCTACAAGACATGTCTTCCTCTCCCCATCCCCTCTCTCACCTCGCTGCTTCATCTCTCACTCCTGCTTTCTGCCTCTAAATTATTCTTTATATGGCTTCATTCTCTCCGTCGGCTCTCCCTCCCTCACTCCCTGTCTCTTTTACTGTCATTATCATGCCACAGGATATACTGTTACAGAAGCCATAAACTTCTGTTCCTGAATAAACCGCTTAACTGCTGCACACAAACACACACTCGCAGACACACACTGCCACACAAGCCATCTCTCCAGACCAATCTCGGTTGCGTCTACCTGGCTCAAACGTCTCTGAGTGCGCCCATGCGTGTCAAAGTGAGCGCGCTGAATATTCGCACGGCTCTGCTTGTGTAACCGTGCGCGTAAAGCAGTGTGTGTGCGTTTGTGTTTGCGTGCGAGGTTACGCTGGCTGATCCTGCGGTCCGGAGAGACGGGGCCAGATGGTGCCTGGCGGTTGGTTGTCTTCGTGGTGACCGCGCTGATGATGTTGTTTATGAAGTTTATTGATCCGATATGCATCGCTCCCAGAGTCCCCAGCCCCATTTCACTGTCTTACTTTCTGCCTCCCCCACCGCTCTCAAATGTTGTCCGTGTGCCCGCCCCTAACCCCTCTCTGCATATCCAACACACACAACTTCCCTCCCACTGTGGCTTCCCACTAACACATCACGTCCACACACACACATCCCGTCTGTGAATGAACCTTCCCAAACTCCCCAGCCCCCAAAATACTGGCCAGCAAAAATCTTACAAGCTGTCACTTCCCACATACCCTGCACTAATCTAATGGAGCTCACACTCCCGCTCCCCTCCGTCCCAATGCCGGTCTGCCATCACTCTAATTTTCCACCCCTCCCTCCTGCAAAATGTTTTTCTACATTTCATCCTCTATTTTCACCTGGGCTTTGGAGGTATTTAGTGTGCTTTCTTCTTAAATGATGCTGTCCAGCAGCATTCGAAACAACTCCGGGAGATTGTTGCCACCGCTGAAATATTTTAGCGGTGACCTGCGGCCCAGGTCGAGAGGAGCGAGCTACTGTTTTTAATTAGCTCTGAGGCCTGTGGCAGATGGACGTGGAATGATTCTCATAGCTAGCAGCTTTCAGCGGACAGCCAGGAGGAGGAGAATTAGAACTCTCCTTTCTTCTTCCATGCGGGACGCACAGATTGATCAAATTAGGGCAGTGATCTATGCAGGAGCATGGCAGAGGAATATTTCAGTTCCTCTGCTGGGGAGTCGTGTGGTGCGGAGAGCGCTGATGTCACAGGTGGTCAATGTCTCGGCCTTTTGGGAAATATTTCTCCTCATAGACCTGGCCTAAGTAGCCATATGTTGTAGAGATGTTTGTGTATGTGTGTGGAAGTGTGTGAGTGTGTGTGTGTCGACATTCATTCATTTCAATTTGTCAAACAGCACTTTAACAGAGGGAGAGATTCATTAATTGTGCTGCTTTCTCTTGTACACACACACACACACACACACACACACACACACACACACACACACACACACACACACACACACACACACACACACACGCACAGCGGAGGTCTGAACAGAAGGAACTTTCTCGCTGTCTGAACTTTGCGAGCAGATGTTTTGTGTGTTTGTGTCTGCGAGCGTGTGCACACATGCATGTGTGTGTGAGTATTCGACAGACAGCAAGAGAGAAAGAGCATCATTTGGAGCGAGACTCAAAGGATATGTAGGCTCAGATCCCACACACTGAAAATACAACCGGGCATTTGAAAGGTCTTCCATCCACAACGGCAGCGCTGCGGTTCATAATGACTCACTTTCTCACGGCAGCCAAAGGGGAGGATCAAAGTGTCTGAGCACGAGGTAAAGAGGACATGAAAAAGAGGTTACAGGAAATGAATATGGAGTAAAGAGTTTAAGCTGATTTAAATCCATTGTGTCTGGAACTTTATCTTTGGAGCCAACAGAAGCTTAAATGCTTTATGTGACTTTCTTTATAATGATATGATTCAGTTACTTTTGGATTGACAAAATGATCCCAGACATGAAGGGTTTTAAGAACATATGGCTGGCACAGTTGCCAAGGTTTTCTCTACTTACTCATGTGTTGAATTCTACAGACCTCTACGTCTATGTCTTTGTTAAAGAATCTCTTTCATTGCATATTAACTATGGTTTTGAGTCTTGTCCGAGTTCTAATTCGACTTCGATGTTCATGAAACAATAATAAAGAGCTTGGTTACTCATGTCTCTAATAATATTTGACAATAGTTCAGTTCTGTTCATTTGACATCTGTAAATGTTTGTCATGTGCAATGTGAAAACAGAAAGTTGTAATTGCTACAATATACTTGAATGTTTTCATTTGCAGCCTTGCAGTAATTTCATTATGGTAATATTTCCGTTTTATTAGAAAGCTAAACTGCCACGCTCTTGCAAGACAATCAACTTGATAAACAGAATGAATGTATCAATCTGCAGTGCATTATGAACGTGTATCAGCAGTTATTTCTGAGTTTGAAGCCCTTTTATTAATGCCATGTATTAACTAGAGAGCTGTCGAGAAAACGCTTGATTCATAAAGAGATCATTTTCCTCTTGGGACCCATATTGCTGTCCTCACACTAATTGACAGCTCATTTAAAGCTTGTCATCAGTAATTGTAGTCATGATTTGAAAATGGTTCGATAGAAAATATCTACTTTCTACAAAAACCTCCCTAACCAAGAAACAGTGTGAAAGTCAATTGCCTTTTTGTCACTAATAATGGTACTAAATGAAATTGGCTTAAAGATAGACCACTGTGAAGTGGTATGAAAATTAGCATTTAGCATTTCACAAGATTGATTCATTTTATAGAGGCAAAGAAGACGGGACATAAAGCAACAGGAATTCTTTTTTTGACGCCTGTCTGAACTTTATATTTTCCAATTTACCTCTCCTCCCATTCGCCTTTTGCATTCTCTTTTTCTACACTTCACTCTTTCCATTCCTTTCCATAATTGAATTGCTCTTTTGGTCGCCTAATGTGGCGGCAAATAACAGAATAGAAATTCTCTACAGTAAACCTCCATTTCCTCTTCAATATCTTACCTCTCTTCGTTAAAAAAAAAAGAAACTCTGGCTCTGTCCCTTTCTTGTTTCTGTGCTCAGCCTCCATCTAGCGTTCTCCTTCTTCCTTGTCAGTTAGTAGTAGATGTTGATCCCAGCTCAAAGGGAAATGCTAATCCTGGAATTCCTCGCCTCTCCACCTTCAGCTCACCTTAGGTTAGGATTGTAATGAAGATCTGGGGCATCAAGGGCTTGTAAAGCCAGGTGTTATTGGTAAGTCACTAGTGGAACTAATAGTCAGTAGTCAAGTTTAAAGGTTATACATTTGTACTTTTGTCAAGGAATTAACTATTTATAGCACAATGGTTATACTATATTAGACAGAAAATGTTGTACTCTCAAATACTCCGAACAGTGTTGAGGATTATGTTGGGTAAACTGATCACCAATTTTATAAATAAAAATAGATGGAAATATAATTATTTAAATACCAACAAACTTGGGGTTGGGGTGGTATGGTTGTTATCAACGTTCTAGTTTAGTGGTAGCCTAACAGCTGATTATTGAGCCAGTGATCAAGAAGCATGCATCAGCCAAGGTTTGGCAATAGTACCTTACATTTGTTGACAATTCAAATCAAATGAAAAATAAGCTATACTTGCCTGAGTTTTGGGAGGATTACTCTGCCCTGAATTGTAGACGCTAGACAGCTGGAGGCTGAAGTTTATCAAAGAGGTGATAGCGTTGGGGGAAAAAGGGTGCTAAAAGGGAGGGTTGCAGTGAGAGTGGCCTATATCAAAAAGGTGCAGACATTTGAAAAGGACTCACGTAAAATGGCCAAACTCATAAAGCAGTAGATTCTAGCAGAAAACCAAAGATTTGCAAAACTCTCACGAGGTGGTTAAGGTTAGACATTGACCTCAAATAGTTGAGGTCCTGTTGTTGTAGCTTTTGCAAATTCAGGATTTTATTTTATACTTTTACTTTTCCCTTCAAAGTTATTGTAATCTTGTATTCAGGACTGGTTGACTGCCTCTTTTCAATCTGTATACATTCCTTCATGTCTCATTTAGGTTCAATGTCTCTTGTCAATATCTTCATTTCATCTTCGTGCAAAATACTTTTTTTTCCAAAAAAGTGAAATATTTGGCCAGAGGCAACTTATTCTACCTCCACAATATTATTCATGAATTTTGAAATCAGATGACTTGTTTAATTTGTAATGTTATCACTGTAGTGCATGGGGATTGGGGGAGCGACACATGTGGGGGGGGGAGTGAACAAGGGGTAGCTTTAATTGCATTGCATTTTCTGGTAATATTATTCATTGTCAAGGTGGAGTGGGATAGAATTGCATTATGAAGACAGCACTTTAGGGCCTGCTGTCGGACTATGAATATTCATTGCTTATTCTGCCAAAAGCAATTTGTTGTAGCTTTGTTTAAAACTGTTGATGTGGTTTCCAAGTGTGTAGGCTATAAGAGGACCCACACATCTGCCACAAGGTAACAACACTATGTTTTTAATAAACACATTTCCCTTTCTATCTTGGAACCCAATTGGGTGGATATTGTAGAGTTCATAGCACCATTATTTTCAGCGCCAGCAGTCAGATATGTTGTTATATTTTTAGAGATAACAGCCTTGATGTCTGGCGGGTATATCAGGTGCATTTGAGCCTCCTCTCATCTGTCCTTAACTCCTGTCCCTTCTTGTGACTGTGTTCCAAATTAGCTGTCTTCTTCAAGCCACAATAAGTGAGGTGAAAAGAAAACTTTTTCAATAGTTGAAAGTAGAAAAGACATTAACTCTGAGGCTTTACTTAATGACTTTCCCAAATGACAGAGGCTTACTCTGCTTCACACACTCAAGGGAGGGAGACAAGCAGCAGGAGAGGGAGTAGGAGGAGGAGGAACAAAAAGCTCTCTAAACTGCAGGAGTGCGACACAGATGATTGCATCACAGTTGCAAAATAAACGATTAAATACCGTGATTATGTTTTCCTTTCACATATTTGAATCATCCTCAACTAATCGGCATTCGTTTTTGTTTTCTCGTAGCAGTAAAACAACATGTTGTGTACTGTAACAAGTGCTATTAGGCCATCGTTTACATTCACTAAGACCCCTGGCCCTGCTATTAAAATGCCATCTGTATCTGGAAAAGCCAAAACATATGCTAATGCAGGTGTAAACACACAGGGCACTCATTATCATACAAGTGTGAATGAATTAACAAGAGCTCGTATCTCTGAGTCATCTACAGTGGATGTATGCAGTCTGTACACTGTGTCGTGATTTGGAGAGCGGTATATGTTGGTGTGTAGCACCGTCGTGACTCACTCTGAAGTGTGCCCTGCACTCAGCCTCACAGGCACTCAGGCAAGATCACAGTACTGTAGCATTCACAGCAATGGCAAATATCCCCCTGCCTGTCTTCTGCTTTCTGCAAGAGACCAACTCTATGCAAACAAGGACTAAACACAGGCTGTCTCACATGCTTTCAGATGTCTCAATAGCTACACTTGTGTTTGGCCACGTCATCCATTTTGGTTTGGACTGAGATATCTATAACTCCTACATGGATTGCTATGGAACTCTGTACAGACATTCATGGTACCAAAAGGTTGAATCTAACTTGATCCACTTGTTTTCTTGGTGGATGTGATCTTTTTTGTAGTTCCACCAGCAGGTTAAACTATTAACTTCTCCTGCGATATATCTCAACCCTCTACCCGATGGATTGGCTCTACATTTGGTAAAGACAATCATGGTTTCCCAGTAGGGCTGCACGATTTTGGGAAAAAATCTAATTGCGATTTTTCTGACAAATATTGCGATTGCGATTCGATTTGCGATATTTGTTTTTAAGCGACCCAACGGAAGTTTATTGTAAAATGCGGCCATATCTCCGGCTAGGAAGGTCGTATCAACGTGCTCCCGTCTCTAGCACCCCCGCAGTCCGAGCTACGAGTGAAAGAACTAAACTTACATGAAACTTCCGTTGGGTTGCTTTAAGATTCACCCTGTAATAGATGTCAAACATGTGATGGAGCATTACTAACCTGACTCAGATGGTTTGTTTCACCAAACCATCTAGGAAAGCTCCATTGGAAGCCATTTAGAAAAGGGCAGGCACTTTCAAAAATACTTGGCAGGTGATTGGATCAATCTGTCTATCACCTTCTATCATGGGCCACTTCTGATTGGTTAACAATGTCTGGTACATGTGGAGCGCAGCACTTCTGATTGGTGTGGATGACTGACACACAAGAAAAAAAGTTTAAAAAAATCGCAGGCTTTGCGATTTGATAATCGCATCGTTTAAAATCGCGATTTCGATTTAAAATCGATTAATCGTTCAGCCCTATTTCCCAGATGACGACTCCTAAAGACTTGGGGGATTCCCTGGCCCTTTATACATTTGTGGTTAAGATTAAAAATGGTTCAAAGTCCGAAAGATGAATACAACTATTGATCCTTTGACCACCAGCAGGTTGACATTTTTGTTAATATTAAAACCTTTTGATAACTTCTGCGTAACTTTCCATTAAAAGTTGGTGATCAGATTCATGTCAGTTTGATAACATTCCCATCAACCTAAGCTGTACTCTGTGTTTAGGGCTAATTAGAAAAGGTTAGCATGTGTTTAGACACTGAGCTAAAATGATCAACATGGCAAACATTGTAAGTGCTAAACAGTGTCTTTCTGAGCATGTTAGCATGCTAAAGTTAGGATTTAGCTCATACAGTAATGCACAGCTGCTCATTTACAGTATATAACCTCATATATCTGCTAGCTAGGCAACAGTATCACATCTACTCAGGTGCTTCAAAGTAGGGCTGCTCAATTAATCGTATTCTAATCGCAATTACGATTTTTGCTTGCAACGATTATGAAAATAACATAATCAAAATAAAAAGGTTTATTTTATTTTTTTTTTATTTTTTTTATTTTTGTATTGGTTTTTCAGTTGAATTATACTTAAAGTTCAGGCTAATCAACTGTTAAAAACATACTGTTCACATTTTTTCTTTCAATAAATGGAAGTTTTCAAAGTAAATGGATAATCGTTTTTTAATAATCGTGATATCAATTATTGATCCAAATAATCGAGATTATGATTTTTGCCATAATCGAGCAGCCCTACTTCAAAGTCTGTGCAAAGTAGAAATAGTCATAGTGCAGACACAAATGCATACAAATAGCACTTAATTAGCTTCACCTGTGATTTCATTTCCAATGCCAGGTGTACATTTCATGCCTTTACATATACATAATTACTTAATTAACCTTTCAATTGTGTGTTAGTGTTTGTATGTCCCGATATGTGTGTAAGCCTGCAGGATATGGATTTAGTGATACTATGTTCATCTATTTGAGTCTGTCAGAGAGCAGCTGCTTCTGTCTGAACAGATCACTCAAAAAACAGACAGAAACAGAGAAGTGTGTGTGTGTGTGTGTGTGTGTGTGTGTGTGTGTGTGTGTGTGTGTGTGTGTGTGTGTGTGTGTGTGTGTGTGTGTGTGTGTGTGTGTGTGTGTGTGTGTGTGTGTGTTTCCAGCCTGCATAGCTCGTGCTGATGATGATAAATTCTATAGATATCTATCTTTGAAAAGGGGCATCAGCGTCTTCTGTCTTTGTGTCTGATCGGCTTCTTTCCCTCTTTCTCCATCTCTCTTCATCTGCCTTTCCTCTCTTCTCGTCTCCCCCTGCATATATCCTATATCATCTCAGGAATCATTATACCCCCATTAATGTCTGAACCAACACACTCCAACCTGCCAGCTTGTGTGTGTGCATGCGTTTGCGGGAGCGTGTCCTCTGTCTAAAGTCGTTAAATATTCTAAAGACAGAGACCTCTTTTAATTATACACTAATCACACTTTTAATTACCTGCCACACACGCATCCATCACTGACCAGACTGTACACGCATACACACACTCCCATCCGTCATTGGGAAGAGTTCTTAACCTATCGACAGAACAGAGAGGGGGGAGACTGAGAAAGAGAGAGAGACTCCTCAGTGCAGTGAGGAGTGACTGAGGAATGGTTGCTCTTGACACTGTATAAGGCTCCAGGTGATGAACACAGGAGGGACATACAGTACAGTACAGTAAGAGACCATGAATTCACTTCTCTCAAGAGATTATCTATGGCCATGTTTGTTCGCCCTCCTCCAAACCGTAGATATATCTTTGTATTTCCTCAGCTAATCGTCCCCAGGATGAAACAACAACAGAGTGCTGATTGACTGGTTAATAACAGAGCCACAACATGACCCCTTCCAGATAAGAGAGCGGGATCAATAAGCACTAAGCAGAAGGTCACACGTTTCTTCTCTCTCACAACCAAATAAAAGTTACATTTTAGCACTTCCTGCACTCGGGTAATTACACTCTCACTTTTTGTGCTCCAACCTCTCCACTCGTGTATTCTCGTGGGAGTTTTGTGTTTATGACTTGGGAGCTTGTGTCATGAAATAAATGCTTTTACAGTGCTTTAGGTGGTGAACCAATGTCCTGGGGTTTGAGTTCAAACACTGAGCTATCCATCCTTATTGAAGCAAACAGTGTTAGGTCACGCTGCAGGTTTCCTATTTTCTAGCCTGTTTTCACCTCAACTCAACAGATAGTAACATTGGCCCTGTTTAGACCTGTGATTATCTATTATAATCCTGGAAATAATAAGTGGAAAGCTCTCAGTACGACAGTTCACACCTGGTATTAACATGCGTCTCCACATGCTTCTTGAGCGACCACTTCTTCCCCACTGTGTGTATGCAAATAAACATGTAAATCATGTCCTTCTGCATTCGCACAAAACATAATACATCGTTTTTGTTCTGTTTTTTGTGGTGTGTGTGCGCAAACATTACAAATGAAACTCACATAAACCCTGAAAGAGGATGATGGAGTTATGTGTTTCATATTTTCTGAATTTCAGGAACATTTTATGAATCTCAAATATAACGTATTGTCTCCACCGTGCAGCCAGCATTCTCCACACAACAGCATGTTAACAACAACACAGACACATCACCCACAGTATGATAGTAACATCGAAAACAGCCAAATTCACTCACAAATAGTCTTTATGAAATAACCACATTGTATAGCATAATGTTGTGATGGCCAAGCCTGTTTCTCGATATAAAATATATATTGAATTTAGTATATCTTTTCAATATATCAAAAACAACAGACTTCTTTTTATCCAATAACTTATTTCCTTATATGACCAGTTCTTGTACATATACTCTGACGGCCCGTCCACACAGCAGCGTTAAAAAAATCTTGGAGGTGGGCGTATCTGAAGCTTGGGGATTTTTTGCGAGCAAGGCACCAACAACCAATCACATGAATCTCCCGCCCCCGACATACGAAGCAAAAAAGCCCGAAGTAAACTGGATATAAACTCCCCAAACAGGCGAAAACCTACCACTAGAGATGTCCCGATCCGATCACGTGATCGGGGATCGGAGCCGATCACGTGATTTTCAAAAGATCGGAATCGGGAGAAAAAAATCGGGGATCGGAATTATTTATTTATTTTTTTTTTATTTTTTTAATAAAATATTTTTCTTATTTTATTTAATGTTACAAAACAAAAATGACCATGTTCAAGTCTTAAAGTCATCCTGAGGCCTTAGTTTTGGTTTAAAATTACACAACATCATGTATGTGTTGCTTCTTTTGGGCTTGTTTTCATAGACCTGGTTGCTTATTTCTCTCAAATCTGGCAACAGAGTGGGCGCGGTGTCTAATAGTAGCAGTAAGCTAACGAGAGGCTACGTTCAGCTGGTGACTCGGGACAGAGAAAATGTCAGGAGTTTGGAAGTATTATAAAATTGAAAGCGATGGCAGTGTAACAGCCAGATGCAATGTTTGCAAGGCGGAGGTTCCGCGTGGTGGAAAGAACAGAGCTACGTTCAACACGACCAATCTAATACGCCACCTGAGAAACAAACACCAACAACAACATGACGAGTACACAGCGGCCATTCAGGTAACGGCACTGAAACAACCGACACTTTCAGAGACTTTTAAAAAGGAAAGAGAAACTGCCCCAGAACAGTGAAAAGGCCAAAAAAATAACAGCCAAGATAGCTGAATTCATCGCGTTGGATGACCAGCTGTTATCTGTGGTGGAGAACGTGGGGTTTAAGGGACAACTTGAATGCTTTTCTCCTTTTTTTTCTCTTAATGCATTGCATAAAGATCGGATCGGGAAAAATCGGTATCGGCAGATTGTCAAAATCAAATGATCGGAATCGGATCGGGAGCAAAAAAAGGTGATCGGGACATCCCTACCTACCACTGTCTCTGCCACCTCCCTCCATGCCTGGCTCCTCCGGTTTATATCCCGGTAGGTAAATAGGGACTGGTCATAAAGCACCGGGTGATTCCCTACCGCTAATTTCTCCTCCATTTTTTGGAATATGAGGAAATGACCTGCGGTATGTCTCTCCCAGCATACACGGGATTTGATTGGCTGACGCTTCCACCTCAGCTTCAAAAGTTGAACATTGCTCAACTTTGAATCCTGAAAATCCTGAAAATCTCCGCTCTGCTGCCCACAATGCAGTTCGGCGAAAAGTGAGGCAAAGTGACGTCACCCCATTCAAAGTGAATGGGCAGAAGCGTTCCAAGATTTTTTAACGCTGCTGTGTGGACGGGCCGTGAGGCATACAGTACACTGAGAATGGCTCAAACTAATTCCTCACCCTCACGTAGGCCTCATATTTCCTGCTGATTCAGAACCAGCATCCACAATAACATTTACGTCAGCGGTCCATTTTGGAATTGCACCTCCTGGGCAATTTTCTGTCTCCAACTAAACTGGCTCTCACCAAAGTGGGTGGAGTTGAATGTAAGGGTGTGTTTATGCCGAGGAAGTTGGCACACTGCAATTGTGGTACCTATTTCAGTATGAAATTGTGCCTGCATTTCCGCCTTTTAGTACAAAAGCAAGAGCAAAGAGGGATCTTTGTAGTCTCGGTTGGTGGTGAGGCATACATGGCACTTTCAAAAATCACAACAAAACCTTCTGTGCCTTTTCCTTGTAGATATTTTCAGTTAGTACACTAAAATATATATTTAAATGCACATAAAAGAAGAGTCAATTGGTTTTGATTAATGGGTGACTGTCACCAAAATACACATTCATGCTGGCCTACTTTGGCGAAGGAGCACTCAGCTCTTTTGGATGCTTGTGCCCTTAGTTTGGTCTCGGTATTGTTTGCCCAGTTTCATATAAACACACACAGCAGTCTCTGTCACACTGTATGGCTTTGTAGAAGGAACAGGTCAGTGTGAGTGATGCATTCACTGACAGTTTAGCTGCAGGCTTTTTGCACATTAGAGGATATATGAGAGCAAGTGTGTGTGGTCGGGATTGTTACAGAAAAATGTAGATTAAAATGTTTTTACCTGTGGGCAGAATAATTTGTTTGGTGTTGTATTGATTTCCTTTCGCCACTGTGACAAGTGTATCAGTTAAAAACCCTTGTTTTACAGGAGATGCTGTAAGTGGGTGGTTGTGTCAGCGTTGATACTAAAAAAGAGAGCATTGTTTTTTTGTACTATTACTAGTGGCCTTTAAAGCTACAGTTAGCATCTTTATTAAGACAGCAATATGTGACTATGTTTTTAGGGATCCTCAGTGGGACCCCATGTACACATACTTACACACACACTGTCATCTTACATGTTGTGCCTCAAATGGCTGCACTCAACAATTGACAAAGTTGAAGATATGCCCTGGCTTAGTTAGGACCAGCAAACAGTAATGCTATCATTCACATAGTGGTATTCAACTTTTGAATGAGGGATTAGGCGATACACTGTAAATTAGGCTAGCTACCCCTTTCATATATCTGGTTCTATTACGCCATTTTGGGCAATGTTATAACCTAGTGAACTGTACGAAAAATAGTACATTGGAAGCTTCAACTGCTTCTATTTTTGGATATGGTCTCAATGCATGCTGTTGTTATCATTTAATTATAAAATAGTTCAATATGCTGCAAGTTGTATATATGTGTACATGTACATTGCACTGAGGGTACTTTGTTAACATAGCAGATAACAACATTCTTTTCTTTCCCCCATCGACCAGTTGATTGGTTGAGGAGTAGGAAGAATTTCAGTCAACCAGCTATTCTTTTTGCATCAATATGATATGATGAAGTACATTGATTTCTCCTGACTTTCCTTTACAACAGTAGATTAAAAGGCAACCCCCAGCTGTTTTCTTTTAATCTATAAATTGGTTTCTTAATTTAATTCCCGGAAAATGTACCATATCAAAACATTTGAAGCATATAACTAGTTCATGCCATCAATTTGAGGCTGCTCCGCTCAAGTCAAATAGCTCACTGTTCTCAATGCAACAGAAATCCAACCATGTAACCCTTTTAACACCAACTGTGTATAAGCACCAAGAGGCACAACTCCTTCAATGTCTACAGAGAGCTTCACAGAGCGAGTTTGAAGGGCATAACATAAAACCACAGCGTCTAAAGTCACACTCTTTATTTCAGGTTCAAACAATCATACTGTATGAACCAGAATTAGAAAATGACAGCTTATTTTCAAGTGTGAAGATTACCGGCTCTCTGTTCAGCTGGGCTCTTTAGCCGAGCAGCTGGAGGAGAGGATGTGTGAGAATAAGGTGTGTTTCTCCGGCTGAGAGGAAGAGAGAGAAAGTGTGTGAGACGTGAAGACAGCGAGAGAAGTCACCGCCAGTTGTGTGGTTAATTGGAAGCAGACATAATTAGTGCTAATTAGGATAATAGCCATTCGTCTAGAGATCCATCCACCTAATGGGACTACAGTCACTGAGCTGCATACACACACACACACACACACACACACACACACACACACACACACACACACACACACACACACACACACACACACACACACACACACACACACACACACACACACACACACACACACACACACAGAGAGAGACACACACGCATACACATTCATCCAGCTGCGTTTTTAGAAGAATGCGCTCTTGTACCGTAGATTTAATGTGTGACCTGTCTTTTCTACATTACAAGCAAATACTTTTCTGTGTGTCTTGACATGAATGAGCGCCTGTATGTGGATGAAAAAGAGACAGACAGACGTAACGCAGAGGTAGAAAGGAAGTGAGTCATGGAGCGCCTGTAGCTGAACAAACAGCGAGGGGAGAGAAAAAGTATCCCTCCTCTGTTTATTTAGCATCTTGCTTCATCCCTCTCTCTCTCCTCTCTTCCTGTCTCCACCTCACCCTTGCCCTGCTTTGCTTTCCTTTCCTGTACCGTTGACTTTCCACTTCTCGTTGCCTGTCCCTCGGGCCCTGCCAGGGGACATTAAACAAACGTTGTCTGTCCAGCAGCCCTCTCTCTCTCTCTCTCTCTCTCTCTCTCACACACACACACACACACACACACACACACACACACACACACACACATCCTCTGCCTGCGTGTGTGTTTTATAGAGGACTTATTGGCAAAGGCAAGTTGCCAAGCCGGTGAGCAACGACAGAAAAGTCTCCCTCTCTGTGCCCGTTTGACCGTTTGGAGGAACTGTAAAGGTGATTGAGGAAGCACGCCTGTGATTTAGGCACTGCGTTAATTAGACGTCACAGAGCTGCGGAGTGTGTAGGGCAAAAGGTAGGGAAATGTTTTCTGAGCCAGTGAAGGGGCTGTTAAAATCTCTCTCAAACACATTAGTGTTCATTACCGTTGTAACCTAAACCATCTTTCCTTTTTTTTCTCTCTTTCTCCCTCTTTATTGCTCTCATGTGCACTCACATATGAAGGCTGTATTTCTCAGTGGAAAAATCATTAAGATTCACCATGTAGAACTACGACATTAACAAAGAATAACTTTAGATTTGGTTGTGAGTTATTAATACAGTCTGGACAGGAAATGAAATTTGGACACAAGAGCAGTTGGATTGCACCCCATGGCCAAAACATTTAGTACTCACTCTTTTAGGTACTTTTGGTAGGGGTTTAAAGTTCTCTGTTGTTTTTGTGTCAGAAAACGTTGACACTTACAGCAACATAACTTTAATGTTTACAGTTTATTTAACTAAAGCCACCTCAGATACAGTCTGTCTCCAGGCGGCAGTTACCAAGCACTGGTGCTCGCCAATAGCTGAGACGCAGTGGTGAGTTTTTCCCTTTCACCGGCAAACTGACAAGGCTGTTTGAATTTGTCAACTTGTCACAAGGCCCTTTGGAAGGACACTTTAGCGAGTACAATTTTTCCTTTTGACCATTAGTCCAAAACTCATACACTTTCATTCAGATTTATAAAATGTTTGAAAAAGCCCTGAACCAGAGTCTATGCTATTACTGCTCATAAAACCTTTGTTAAATATTTAATGGGTTTATCAAATATTCGTTTTTGTAATAATGAATGGTGTAATGTTCAAGTGTCCATGTAGTCTGTTTTTGTGTAGTTGAAAACAAGTTGCATTAGTTAGTAGTTAGACTGTTCAGATCTAGATGTGCCAAACGGGTGCTTTTAATGCACAGCAATGTTTCCCTGTGATCATTTTAATGTAGTCCCAACATGATTTGGCCTTGATTTAAATTGAGAAAGACACAATCCAGGCCTTCTAAATAGTTGATGCACATTTGTAATGCATCAGCAGCGGCTTCAGTTATTTCTCCTAATTTGGTTCAGCTCCAGCGGTGTTGTTTTAGAGAGGAGCAGTTGTTTTGTGGAAGTTTAGTTTTCTCCCTTTTGTTGATTACAAGATAAAAGGAAAGCAGACATGTTTTGTTTAAAGGGAACACGTTTGGAACAAGATGCTCACATAATGGATGTTGCAGCAGGGATGCCAATGTCACACCGGTAGTGGGATGTAGGGATCACCCTGCTGAGCAGACGCTACATCAGTAACATTATGCAGCATGAGGCACATATCATAGGAGCTCACAATATTATTTACAATTTGTACTTTTTGAACCACATACATTTTAGGTATATCTACATACTTACTGAAGAATGAAGATTATCTCCCTTTTGTGTTGGTCATATTAGAAACTGTTGGCCGGTTTAACCACTGCTTTTACAATCATTAAAGGTGGGGTAGGTAAGTTTGAGAAACCGGCTCGAGATCGCTAGAATTTGAAAATACACAACCGGAGAAAATCTGCCACTTCCTTACAGAGCCCCTCCTCCAACACACACGAACGCGCACATAACCAATGAGGGCACGAGATAAGTTGGGGGTTGAGATTGGTCGTGCTTTTTACAGTACTACGGCTTCCACAGATGACATTTTTTTATGGATTTTTTGTCAAAGCACTTCAGATATTCATTGCTATCGGGATGTTAAGAGCATTCCATGGAATATAACAAAAAGTGTATCTCGAGCCGGTTTCTCAAACTTACCTTTAAGGTTCAAGGTTCTTTATTAGTCATACAACCATAGCTACAGGGTAGTTATGTCGATGAAATTCTTAAGTCACAGGCTTCTCCAACAGTGCAACACAATATTACAGAAAGACAGAAAAATATAGTGCAAGTAATTATAGTAAC
Source organism: Trematomus bernacchii (assembly GCF_902827165.1). Lineage (NCBI taxonomy): Eukaryota > Metazoa > Chordata > Actinopteri > Perciformes > Nototheniidae > Trematomus > Trematomus bernacchii. The sequence goes on along the minus strand of NW_022987593.1, from coordinate 5,800,792 downwards.
TGCAAAAAGAAAGGAATAGTTTAAAAAAAAAAGTGAAATAGTGAAATAAGAGTCTATATGCAAGCTATTTGAATGATATATTAGGTAAATAGATAAATGATTACTAAGTAGTTTAACATTATTGATGTGTTTGGACATTAAAACGTAATGACTACGTTTTTTTCCGTTATCAAGTTGTCTTTGTTTTAATCCATCAATAAGTTATACAAATAACAGCAGGTTTTAATTATTTGTTTGAGTGGATGGGATGATTCTCTACACCAGAATAACACACTGTAAATTAAGAACAAAATCAATCCCTTTTAAAGACTTGAGGAAAAAGACTTTCTAAAAAAACGTTAGTCTAAAAGAAACCTCTGTTAAAGCTGCAAAATGTATACAATCATTTGACGTTATATCTTAATATAGCGTTAAGTCCTTTTCCTCACATTTGTAGCAATCAGAAACTTTAACAAATGTTTTTTTTTAAGATAATGTTTTGAGGGATTGCGTTTTGACTTAGCAAGAGGATTAAAGAATGTTCAGCAAATATACTGTAAAACAAATCTTCAACCCCCAGGCTATGTTAACAATAGCTTCATTTAAACTATGCATGGAAAATCACTAAAGCAGACACTGTCAGACTGCTGGCAGCAGAATGTCAAGAGCTGCTGGCAGCGCTCCAGTTCCTGGTCTTAACTCAGTTAGACTGTTTAATCCCATTACTAAAACACATCTATCATATTTAACAAAACTACACAAACTGTTGAAGGAAATTGGCAAAGTTAAGTTCTCCTTATTGTTTTTATTCTCTGTTCACCACCAGTATCAGCCCTCTTTTCCCCTCACTCTGTACTTTCACATTTTAGTAGTGTACAAACCCCTATACCATTTGAGACCTGGAGTTTCTGCTGGAGCCCAATTTACTCCAGAGCATTACAACAGGAACGGGCTGTCAGGTATCGCCATCAGCCACTAAAAGAGTGTGTCCTCTGAAATTGGTGAAAAATACTCCTCCACCAGCTTTGTGTTCAGCGAGAATACAACTATTGCAGAAATGTACTTCTTGATGGATGACTTGCACATTTACCCTTATAGAGTCGAATGAGGCTACAATACGTTATTCTCTTTTTTTGGAAAAAAGGATAGAAGATACTACCCTTACTAATAAGGATGACTTGTTACGGTAATGCTTATACAGCAATTATTGGCATCACTGTGTCTTTTTCTGTCAGCTGTTGTTTGCAGAAAAAGAAAAGCCACAAAAAAAAAGCTTAAATTGATGAAAGTGGTACAGAAGCTCTCCCCATCGTCTCCGCATTCAAAACAATGCAGTCTCTGCAGCAGAGTTTTATAGTTACCAATTACTTTGGGATAGAGGACACCACAACTCAAGCTGACAGGCCATTTTGAAAGCAGGAATGCTTAAAACATTTGAATACCCCAACCCCATGTGTAGTATGTAATAACAAATGGTAAGTTGAAGCGAGATGTGTGCAGGTCCACACACACTGTGTAGCATTCAGCATGTATGAACCTCTGTACGGCAACTATGAATCAGTGCGACATAGACTTTATTTATGTTTCCTCTAACTGAAACACATAGGCAAACATCCGGTTCAAACGGCCACAAGAAACAGTGAATGCTCCCAACTGTGTGAGAACACCAGTATGTATGATGTGTGGGTGGCTGGCACTTGCTTTGGAGAGTACGCTGCCAAAGAGCCTGCTGTCTGGACTTGGTTTACAGTGGAGTGTCCCTCCTCCGCCCCCCCGCCACACTCCTCCACCCGCAGCCTCTGCATGTCAGTGCGCTCTGAAAAGGTGGCTCGCTGCCTATCGGAGATAGAGGGGGAGGGCAGACAGGGCCGAGGGGGCCCATTGGCAGAGAGACGGCCCCCTTAGACTCGATAAACACTCTAAGACACACTTAAATTTAAGAAAACACAGTCATTCATGCGCTGACTCCCTCACTCATCCTCTTGCCTGTAACATGCGTGTACTAATTAGCTCTTGGCACACTTGTATGTGTGTGTGTGTGTGTGTGTGTGTGTGTGTGTGTGTGTGTGTGTGTGTGTGTGTGTGTGTGTGTGTGTGTGTGTGTGTGTGTGTGTGTGTGTGTGTGTGTGTGTGTGTGTGTGTGTGTGTGTGTGTGTGTGTGTGTGTGTGTGTGTTTGTGTTTGCAGTCAGCCTTGCAGTCCAGGCACCCGAGAGTGTTTATTAATTGAGTCTTGGGGCAAGACACTTAATGAAACACCAATCTGGATTGGTGTTTTGGTTGAAAAGAGTCAGGGGGAAGGAGAGGGGGAGAGGGGGGGGGGGGGGGAGACAGGACAGTGGTATGGTCTCAGAGGGGATGACAGTGTGATAGAGAGAAAGCTTCAGAAAAGAAAACCCAAAGAAAATTGGATGAAACCAAGAAAGAAATATGCAGATTGTAATCTGAGGGAGAATGGAAAATGAGAGAAAGAGTCAGAGAGACTGTTTTTTATTATTTGAGGGGGTTGAGGGATACAGGGAGGAATTCACTAGAAGGGAATAGGATGTAGTTCATTACCGCATTTTAATTTCCTTCTTTGGCCTGGGGATAAACTGTCACACACACACACACACACACACACACACACCCACACACACACACACACACACACACACACACACACACACACACACACACACACACACGGACACACACACACACACGGACACACATATGCACGCAGAGTCATGCACTGTTTTACAATTGAGTTTGTCTTTAATTAAAAGCCAGAACAATTTTGTCCAATTTAATTAAATGTAGAACTAAAAGAGAGCAGGAAGTGGCATGTTGAATTCATGTAATATTAAATCTCAACTACATCAAGTTTCAGTCTGAATGATCAAAAAGACACTGGTAAGCAGCTGACGTGCACGCCTAGTTGTATGCCTGCCTGCGTGTCTGACTTCTTATTGGTATATTTCATTTAGTTCCCTCTGTGTTGCTTTTTCGATTTGAAAGTTCCACCACGTGACGATTTTATAGGAAATCAAGCCAGAGACCTCCCAATTTGGAGCAAATGAAAGCGTGACACAAAGTGCTGGAGCCGCCAGCCTCTGTCTTCACAAGTCATTTCACATGTAAATAGAACATATACATGGGATATGTAAATGAGGAAAATCCTACATGAACAAATACTTTTAACTTAGCAAATGTTCAGATGTTAGTATGCTATCATAATTGATCTTATTGCATTCTCTCACCCGCCCACTGAGCTCCTTTGACGTTGACTGTTAATAACCTCCCAGGCTCTCTCTCCCTCAGACACTATAGGCAAGTGGAAGCATGCCTTCACTGTCTATTAATCAGCATGTACAGGGTAAAACAGATGCATTCAAATGGTCTGTTCAGTGCAGTTAATGAGCTTAACAGGCATAAATTGCATTACAGACCTCGGTGAGAATGCAAAATCTAACCTCACCGTGGACGTGGGAGAAAAGAGGAGAAAGGTTTAACTATAGCCTCTATGGCAGTGAGATCAGGTGGCGTGCACACAGACTTACATGCACTAACAAAGCAACATACACTCACACAAATACGAGTGTCAGTGTTTGGGTTGAGGCTCTTGTGGATGTTCTCCTGGGAAATCACACTGAATAAAATTAGACCTGAGGAATTCTGTGTGTTTGTGGGAGTGTGTGTCAAACAGCCCAACACTCTCTCTCCACTACTCTCCTCTCCTCGATCAATATGTAGTTTAATCAGTGCTTTCTATCTTCATGTGTAGCACATACAGACACCTCCATGTGTGATCAAAAGAGCCATGATGATCTTGTGGTCATGGGTGAATTGACACAATCATCTCTAATCTGGGGATGATGGTAGATGGGCTCTATTTGGTTGTTAGGAATCTGCAGCACCAGCTAAAGAGCGGCGTGAGGTGACCTGGCACCACATCTCTTATTATCTGACAATCTTAACAGCAGCAGATGTTTGACATCCTGCGGTAAACTTGAATGTTTCAGAGACAGGACTCAGACTGCTGTTGGCACGCTGGGTGTAGTGTTGACTCAGGTCGGTATAAGTGTTATGTGCCGCTTTGAAATGGAGAGGAAACCTCGCCCAAGTGTGTCGATCTGGAAAATTGCTGCCGATTCCCCACAGCTAAACAATGCTCACAGAAAGAAAACACAGCTTATAAACACATACTTGCAGATGTTTTGTTCAAAATATTGTCTCTTCAAATCTATTTATACTTCTTTTCCAAATGAAAAAGGGTTCCTTTTGTGCAGTATCATTCACACTGCATATCTTTTTTTTTTCCTTTTATATTTTTTGTTTATGTAGCCCCAAATCACAACAGTATTTATCTGTGTGGCGCCGGGGCACAGAATCTGACGGAGTCTATAAAAATAACAGACTATCATCTCACTTTAATATGCTCTATTCTCCCTTTGGTCATATTGATTTTATTTCAGTGTCAGCTCTTAGGTTAGAATATTGGGAGATTTACATCCACTTACATGCTGAAAACACAAGAAGCATCGCTTAAAACATTAACCTGCGCTTCCTGCCTGGCGGCTTCTGTTCCCAGGCACACAACGTCAAACACATCTGAAGGAAATCTGAGCTTTACGAATATGTTTTTTTACTTTCCTCGACTCCCTCCTGCTATCCTCTCCCACAACGTCTCCTGTAAAATCCACTCTTTCTGTAATGCTCCCCTGAAAAGCAACAGTAACACAAAGTCTGTTTGTAAGTGATTGTTTCTCATCTCTGTTTGCTCATGTGAGAACAGTGTAAGATCTTGTGTGCTTGTGTATATGCTTGTGCTGTATTGATTACCGCTGGTGTGTGGGGGAATAAGAATGGATCAGTGGAAAGAAGGGAGAACAGAGCACAATACACAAACAAAGAAAACGGCCAAAAGAATGACAGAGACACAAAATGAGCCACATATCAATCTGAGACAGGAGGAGAGATTTATTTAAGCTCTCCGAATCCTCTTTCCTTCCTGATGAATGTATTCAATGTTTCCTTCCCCCCTTGTGAATTCTAAATGATCCATGTACCAAATACTCTTGTCAGTTTCTCCGTTTGAGCAGTGTTCTCGTCTGAGAGAAGGAGGCCCGTTGTGCTTTTAGTGGAAGACTTATGTTTTTCTAATCCCTTGTTGTCTGTGTGTTGCCCTACAGTGCAATCACTTTGGACAATCAGCTGGTCGTCTTGGCAACCACTGCAGCGGACGCTGGACGTTACTACGTAGAGGCGGTCAACGAGAGGACAGGAGAGAACGTGACAAGTCCCGCCGTCTACCTGAGCATCTCAGGTAAACAAGAATCCACAAAAGATGGTGCTACACACACACACACACACACACACACACACACACACACACACACACACACACACACACACACACACACACACACACACACACACACACACACACACACACACACACACACACACACACACACACACACACACACACACACACACACACACACACACACACACAGCTTTGGCTAGATAGCTTAACCGACAGACAAAGCTACTTTCTCCCTGAATATAAAAGTTTGGGCTGTTGTATGAAACAATGCTACTTGTCACAATCAGTAAGTGAAATTATGCAGCATATTTAAATCTCGCAAAGAAGCTTAGTTTATTCCATAATCAAATATTACTGATAGTAGATAAGGAGATTCCAGAGTCTTTGGGAAAATGCAACTTTCTAATTTGCATTTGTTTAACCTGTTTTTGTCTTTAGGGCAGCTTGATTTGGTTCTCTGTGTTATCACTAGGGTCAGGATTTGATAGAATCTTAATGGAGCCAGTTTAGTAAAAAAAAAATAGTCAGAACTCAAAGATTCAGTTGAAATCTGCACTATTTGTTGGCTGAGAAGGCAGAAGGCAGTTTGAGCGGCGGCGTAATTACTGTTGACAATCACTAGATACAACCTTCAAATGAGATGAGCAGCAGAGGGTGTGAAATGTTGATTAAATACGTATTCGACATAATAGAACAACTGATGTAATCAACTTAATTTTGCACACATTCTTTTTTTGTAAACTACTTGATTCAAATACTGGAGCTCCTGATTTAGAACTATTGAGTTGAGAAGCCTACATTATTGATATCATATGCAAGGTCATTAAAACCTCTGCTTTCAACAGCGGAGATTGACGTGACGCAGCTTCATTGTTTAATCAGAGAAGACTCAACAGTCAGATAGTGTTTCTGAACTGCTGTCCTATCACGATCAAAGACTGATGTCAGGTGGTGTTACAAGTTCAATTCATTCTTTTTTTTACCCTACAAATTGTTTTGAGAATAGACACCGGTTTGAAGTGAGTTTTATTTTGGCTTTTTGGTAAATAACTTTCAGCAGAACTGTTAATTAACTACAGCTGATATATAACTTGTCGCTGGACATTTATGACTTAAGCCATCAATAGGAAGATCCTAGTCTGAATCAATTGTCCGGCAGTGGCTCAGTCAGTAGGGGCTTGGACTGGGAGCTGTAGGGTCGCTGGTTCAAGTCCCCGACCAGACCTAAATATGGAGTGTGGACTTCTACTTGGAGAGGTCCCAGTTCACCTCCTGCCCTGCCGTGGTGCCCTTGAGCAAGGCACCGGACACCCCCCTTCCCCCCCCACTCCCATTGCTCCCCGGGCGCTGTACAATAGCTGCCCACTGCTCCTAGTACTAGACTCCTTGTACTAGGATGGGTTAAAAGCAGAGGCCAAATTTCACTGTGTGTGCTGTGTGCTCTGCATGTGTGACCATTAAAGAGGGTTTCATCCCTCCCTATTCTTCTTCTTAAAGTGAGAGGCCTTCTTACATTAGGTTATATCGAGGTGGAGGAGACATTCAATGAAAAAGTCATAGCCTTTTGATATTTAAGTATTAAATATATATTCCCGATCTGGGACCGGATCTAAAATTGGTCCACCTGCTTGAACCCAACTTTAGTTATTATTGCACTATTTTTAAGAAACTTCAGAATCCGTTATGAATAAGTAAGGTATTGTAGCCCAAATCTGGGATTCACCATCTAAATACTGCTCAGCACAGAATCTTGGTATTTAAAAAGTCTGGAAATCATAGTTTTCAGTGACTTTTTATTCATTTGAATAGATGAACCTAAGGGACACTGTTTTTTTCCTTACCTAAGAATGGCTACACTCACATACACTGAAATGTTTGCTCCTTTTTTCCGCTTCTCCCCCCCGTGTTCGTGTCTCCATCACAGCCTGTATCGCTGAATCACTTCATGTCCTTCGCTCTATATAGCTTCTCCTTGGAGGCCAGAGGATAGACTCTACTGTCTAACAGTCAGCTGAAGTGTTCACTATGGTTAAATGAGAGGAGGGCTGGAGAGAGGGAGGGATGGAGCACTGTGTCCCTCGTGGCGGTATAGACTTTTAATTAGATTCTCTTTACAGGGTTGTATCCTTTGGCATCCTTTGTCACAAAGGACACACACACTCACGAAAACACACACAATCACATAAATATACGCGCAGTACCTTGTTACAGCTGTCAGAGTGGAGTACTCCCTTGGGTGCTTTTTAGAAATCGTAAGGGTATAGTTAGGCTTCACTGATCAGTCTGCAGCCATAAACGTCTGTGTGTGCATGTGTGTGTGTTTGTTTCTGTTTATAGGTGTGTATTTTCCACAATAAACATTTCTTGGGTAAATATATTTGTCATAAAGCGGCATGTTTGATTCAGTAATGTGCTATTGAGATTGGAGAGGAATAGAGGAAAGAGGGATTGAATATAAACCGCTGGATGAACGCTTCCAAAAGAGGCAAAGAGCAAGATGTGAGAGGGACAAAACAAACACATATATTTGTTTTATTTTCAAAGCCAGTCCTCCATATAACACTTTTAACAGCTGATTGGTCAGTTGGTTGGTTTTGGAGAATGGAACAGGTGCTACTGGTCTCAATGCGATTGGATCATATAACATGATGTCCGCCACAGAGGAAACTCCACTGATCACGCTGCAAGATAACAATGCAGACCTTTACATGATAGAGATCAAACATGAAGGATATCGAGTGCAAATTGAACTCATGATATGAACTGACACAAACACTTGTGATTGAGCTCATTCAAATTGTGTTTTTGTTCATCTGCACCTCCTCTTTATTTTTCTTTTGTAAATTCCAATTCCATTAGGCAGCCTGCACGGAATCTGAAGACTGAAGTTCACAGCTGTCAGTCACATTTTCTATTCCTAAAAATGTTGTCTTTCTCTTCAGAAATTCAGCAGAATAAATGAGATACCTATTTCCTATTCTTTCCTTTTTCTTACTTTGATTTGAGCTTTGTGTTAGGCAGAGCAGAACAAGAGAACGAGCACTGGTAGAGAACGAGACAGAAAGGGAAATTTAATGAAGTGAGTCACGGATGTAGACAGAGAATATGACCAACAACCAGAGTTGGGTGTAACGTAAAGTAATAATAATATTACTTTTGTCGGTAACGGAGTAGTGTAACGCGTTACTTTTATAATTCAGTAATCACACTACAGTTACTAACATTGCCCCGACTCGCGTTACTTCGTTACTTTTATAAAATCAGTCATAATCACACTGACAGACAAGAGGGGTTTCCGCCGCAGGTTTATATATACGTAATCTGCGCGACTTGCACGTCCACATCTCCACGTGCAGTGCTGCATAAACATGGCAGAGTCAGCGATGACTTTCGAGGGGTGGAGGTATGCCCATTATTTTGAGTTCGTCCGAAGAATAGACAGGAATGTGACGGTGAGGTGCAAACTGTGTCCAGGCCAGAAGCTGTTATCCACTGCTGTAAACACCATGTCAAACCTCAACAAATACCTGCAAAGAACACATGCTAAGGTGAAGCTAATAGCTAAGGACCGGACCCCCGAACCCAGAGTGAGCCGCCGCCGACTCCGAAGCGGCACAAATTAGAATTTGGAGGACCGGAAACCAAAGCAGAGATGGACAGGCTTGTAGCATCCTTCATAGTAGAGGTAATGTTGCCCATTTGCACAGTGGAATCACCATCGCATCGTTCAGAGATATACTGCGCAAAATACAGATAGCAGGAGACAGAGGACAGCCATAGTCAGAGCTATCTGGATCAGTCTTATGCGACAATGGAAACTGAACTAAAGAGAACATTTGAAACTTTAGCAGTCTGCGTGATCTGCCTTGTGTGTGTGTGTCTGTTTCACACAAGCTCCACAGGCGTTTGCACTAAAGAAGTTTGTCACATTTTAAAGACCTGCTTTTCAAATTCCTGCTGTTTGAAGATTGACATTCAAAATCTTTTGGATAAGTTTGAGAGAGAAGAGAAAGTATGACATGCCTACTTGACAGATCCATTATCTGCATGTCCCTGACCACTATCCTGTAAGTGTGGCCCCTACTACTGGAAATAAAAAGCACTAACTGTCAGCCGTGGCGGAGCTGGAGCAGCCACAATTGATAGCATCTCAGCAGCTTGGCGAGAGGTCACTCTCTATAATCACTGGAAGAACAGCCTCCCTCTTAAATAAACACCTCCTGGAAAAACATTTTTATATCACCGCTGACAACATATGGTGTTACAGAATACATTTTCAGTCAGTTATCACAGCTTACTGAACATGTCGGACTGACATAAGATGCATCTTAAATACTCTAAGAAGAACATGTGCTGTACAAGGTGTCCACAAATCAAGTCGATATATACATAACACTCAAACACAGTCACTCTAGGGAGGGAGGGTCAGATTCAAGGATCAATTAGTTACAGTATTCACACATGTTTGCATTAAAATAGAGAGTGGGTTCTAATGGCCTCAGGGTATTTCTGTTAGTGACAGGAGATGAGGATCCCTTCTCTAATTAATTAAGCTCCACGCATACCTGCTATCATCCCTCCCTCTCTGTCTCCCTTTAATACATGCACACATCTCAGCCTGTCAATCAGGAACGCAGTCTTCCTCCCTGTTGGCTAGAAGAGTGTGGGCATGTCTCTGTGCTTCTCTTCAGTTCACAGTGGTGGAGGTCTTTGTAGATTTGAACATCAGACCATTAAAGCAGCAAAAATATCCCCAAAGAGGCTCGCCAACGGAGGGAGAATTGCCACACACACATGAAAGCTCACAGACATGCAAATGCGCACATGCAAAAGATACATGCCCAGAGACACACTCTGCATATGTGGACCTCATCAGAGACCACAAGGCTCGAGACCTCAGACAACCCGAGATGAAGAAGTCATAATCTTGCATGCCCAGATCTCACACAGTATGTATAGGGAGAGGGCATGCTGGGAAGGCAGGAGAGAAGAACAGAAGGCAGAATTGGAGACAAGAAGAAAGAGAGGGAAGGAGATAGTGGCAGACGAGTATATGCTGATATAATTACTGTAGCACTTTAAATGCTATCTCAGCTTTGGGCTCAATAAGTGATCAGCTGCCTTTATCTTTCCTATAGAGAGGCAGTAATGTCACGCTTGTTAATGATTGCTGATCTGCAAAATTAGCAAAGTATATTATGAGCATACATGGAAGCACAGAGTGCCTTTTGAAAAGAGTTCTCCAGAGGTTTAGTATAACTGTTATATGAAGTTTTGGTACTTGCAAACATTGATGCAGTAGGCCCTGACTTTTAGTCCCTAAATGAATGAATTACGTTTTTTTGTAAGACCTTTAATGCCGCATAAATGCTCACATCTTTCAAATCCCATTTAGCTTTCTCTTATAAATGTCTTCCTTTGAAGCTTTTGAAACTCTTTGTACAGGCTAACTAATCTTAATAAAAGAAATGTGCAGAATTCTCCTTTAAAATGCCCTACATGCTGTACCGGCATAATGACTGTATGGAAGATGTGAATGCAAACTTTCTACAAAGACAAGAAAGTTGGAAGGAGTTGTTTGTATTTCAACACTTCATACTGTAGTCTGCACATTAATGATAGGAGTTATACATTTGAGTCTGCTGAATAAAGAACAGAGACAATCAGTAGGCAGTTATTTTCCCAAGTACTGTAAACACTGAGGTAGCGGAATAGAGTGCAAATATAGAGAAGATCATTCCCAAAGCAGAGACGAAGCAGTGGCGCAGGAGCAACACAGACGAGCGCTGAGAGAGAGAGAGAGGGACGGATCGGCTCCTTGTTCATAAATGCATTGTATAAAAAATAACCTTTCATAACCTTAATCATTCTATGTGTGTGTTGGGAAGGGTGGGAGTCTGAGTTTGATTACCTCGGCTTGGTGATTGGAGGAGAGTCTGTCTGAGTTTGATTACACCTCCTGTTGGAGACTCCCCTGGTGTCTGCCATTTAACATCACTCCATTTCTCCCGTTTCTCCCCCTTTTTCCCCCCTGCCTCCAACAAGCAAGACTTGTCACCCCGCGGCCCTGAGGAGTGACGAGTGGCTTTTGTCAGGGACTGAAGAATAGACTTAGAATCTGACTCAGCTGACCTCCAGATAACCCACACACAGCGCCACGTTAGCATCCAGGAAAGATGCTTAAAACATTCAAACAGCATATGGTGCATGACACACAACCTACTGTTACTTGAAAGGGCTTTTATTAATACACGGTTCCCTGTGTACTCAAATGTGTGTGTGCTTGTTGATTACATTTGCGTTGTTATTTTGATGCACGCCTGTGTGTGTCTGTGTCATTTGTTTCTTTCCCTCCCTTCCAGATGTTTCCTTTCCACATCGCTGACTCTTAAATGAGAGCCTGCCGCGGATCCTTTTGTGCACGCGTGTGAATGTGTGTGTGTGAAAACATCCGTGAGTGTGTGTGTGTGTGTCTTTGCTCCAGGTCCCATCCCAGTTGTTCTGTGGCGCGTCTAATTGGAGGTATTTTATAGTCCCGAGAGAGAGCGAGTGTGTGATTGTGTTTTTTGCCGAGTGGGATGCATGTGGCTTGGGTGTATGGGATTGTTTGCGTGTGTGTGTGTGTGTGTGTGTGTGTGTGTGTGTGTGTGTGTGTGTGTGTGTGTGTGTGTGTGTGTGTGTGTGTGTGTGTGTGTGTGTGTGTGTGTGTGTGTGTGTGTGTGTGTGTGTGTGTGTGTGTGTGTGTGTGTGTGTGTGTGTGTGTGTGTGTGTGTGTGTGTGTGTGTGTGTGTGTGTGTGTGTGTGTGTGTGTCAATTGTAGTGTCACAGACCCTGGCACCTGTGAGCCCTCATTAAAAGGCTTAAGCACAGGATCAGAGAATCCCCTGCATCCGAGTGTGCAGTAGTTTCCAGTGCTGCAGCTCTCATCATGTGCTCAAGGTGTTTTGCATTTTGCTGCGTCATGCCTTGGTTAGCTTCAAGGAAAACCATAGAAACCCCTTCAACCAACATGGCAACGTAACGATCCGTGCCACATTCTGCCCCGTTATGCTTCATGTGAGAAGGGACTCTGCAGCTTCTGGTGTTTGATACGGAATATGTCTCCAAAGACCTTTAGTCAAACCAGAGAGTACCGACGGATGTGTGGCGAAGTGATTCTCTCAGACTATTTGGCTGGTGACCCCTAAAAATAAATTGAGAGCCAAATTAGATGCTGTGTAGCAACTCTCCCTCCCCTGGTACTGGAGCAGGTGTATGCACTGAACAGTGACTCTCTCTCTCTCCCTCCCTCTCTCTCTCTCTCTAATGACTCCGTGGTAATGTTTGGGAGCGCCTGCCAATGTTCTTTATTTAACAGCAAGATAAAAATGGCTCAAAGGGTTTCACAGTTACGGTCAGATGTTGTCTGTAAGATGTTTCTCCTTCAGCTAAAAGGGCCATCCTGCATAGAATGTATTTTTGGTGGGTGCTTGACGATAACTGGCAACAGCAGCAGCTCTCAGACCCAAATAAAAATGTGTAATAAGAGATTATATTAATTTCATTAGGAATAGAGGTGAGGCCAAATAAGCAATGTGGTGCAGTGGTGTTAATGATGAGTTCATTGACACTCTTTGATGAAAGATTACACACTGAAGAGTCTGTATTTAATTACCCAGTGCTAAACTGAACAACTGACAAATTAGTGTATCAGAATGAATCTGCAAGTATTTTGATAATTATTATTAATCGTAAAATTCCAGAGATGAACTAGTTCAGGTTTAACAAATGAGAAGGTTTACTCATCATTTTTATTTATACATTTTTGGATTTTGGAATGGTACTTGAACAAACAAACCATTTGTTAATATTGAGCTTGTGTTTAAAAACTAAAATCTGATGCACACTGTCTTCTTTTTTAAAACAGCTTAATTTAAAATAGTGTTTTATACATCCTTATCTATGTAATGTTTTGCATGATTAAAAAAATGTCACCCTGATCAGTTCTCCAGCTGTCATGTCCACACTCTGACTGTAGAAGAGTGTCAGTGGTAGCCTCAAGCAGTGTTCTTCCAGCACTGAAACTTATTTTGGTCCCTTTTTTTCCCCCGGTTTAAGTCGGGCGGAGACAGCCGTTTTTGCAGAAATCAGTTGGACGAGTACTTATATCGTTTGGTGACAAAAGACCACACCACATGGGCTTCAGACGCAGCAGTGTGTTCAGGCTTTCTTGCCAAATATCTCCCCAATAACAGCAGCAATCATTTTGTGACCATCTGTGATTGCTTTTGAAAATCATGGCTAGGTGTGCAGAAAAGTTTCACTTTGACTGTTGTGATTCATAAAGGTAATGAACCTTTTTCAGTCCTAGCTGGACAGAAATAAAAAGGCTTAATATCCCTTATGGATTTTCTCTATGTACTATGCATTAAAGCAAGTACACCTATGTGCAGAATATAGCCTAAAGTTAAAGCCGGCTTCTTGATTTTCATACTGAAAAATGTGGTCTTTGGTCTTAAGTAGTCACATGATTATTGAAATGCCTCATACTATGGTTTCGCCCAGGTTGATCATTTTGAAATAGAGATTGCGTAGGAAGGCAGTATTCAAGCTGTCTAAAGGCCAGTTAGATAAGCATCCTGAAGGTCATGACAGAATCACTGATGCACTTAATTGCATGTAAACCTTGAAGAATGAGAACCAATAAGCTGTCGTCTGTGATATCTATAACCTGGGAGGTTAATTTGAAAGATCCAACCTTGTGTGAAGACTACAATGATCTCTTTTGTATTTAAAGTCTGGTCATTTAAAGTAAAACACACACACACACACACACACACACACACACACACACACACGCACACACACACACACACACACACACACACACACACACACACACACACAGCAGTCCTACAAAAAGGCTCTAATACTCAGCGGTTTTGATAAAGAGGCATTGCTAATGAATCAGTGCTTTGATTAATTCCTGCTACAACTGCTTGTGTCTGAAACTATTATATTCAATATTTGAGTTGCGAAGGGATCAGACTTTTCTTTGTTGATGGTGGTCTCCCCTCTCAGTCTGTTTCCCTCTGTCTCTCTCTCGGTCCCTTCTCTCTTCCTCTCTCAGTGTAATGAGGCTCCACTGTGGTTCTATAATTAAAACCCCAGTGTACAGGCAGAGCGATGGAGTGATGGAAGGATGAACAGGAAACTGACTCACGGACTGTGTCAGTATGACAAGTGAACTGTGTGTGGGTATGTGTGTATGCCCTACTTGTTCCACCTAGTTATGGATTTAATTGCACGCGTGTTTTACAGCCTGATGAAATAGATTAAGACGGATGCCCATGTATATGGCTTTGACAGAGCATTTTGCGCTCTTACACCCACTTAAACTGTCTTCAAATCCTTTTCCGTTCACGTACAAGATAGTCAATAGACAACGGGAAGAAGGTAGTGAGAGAGGTGTCCAGAGGGAGAGGAGGCAGAGCAAAAGTCACAGACGCTGGATGTGACAAGTTTCTAAGAATCAATGAACGAGCAGAGGCTGTGGAGGCAAAGAGAACAGCAGCAGGAAGCTCTGATACTTTGAATAATACACAGCTTTCTTTTAACATCGCGGCGTGCGTTGAAGCTTGCCGGCGGGCGTGTCTGAAACTCGACCAACAACCAATCACATGAATCTCCCGCCCCTGACACACAAGCAGCGGTTTGATTGGCTAGAGCTTGTACTGGCATATGATTCGATTGGCTGACGCTTCTGCCGAGGCTTCAAAAGTTGAACATTGCTCAACTTTTGCAGCGAGCCACGCCAGCAAAGCTCCGCTTCGCTTCCCACAATGCAGTTCGGCGAAAAGTGACGTCACCCCATTCAAAGTGAATGGTGAAGCTTTCAACGCACGCCGCTGTGTGGACGGGCCGTTACTGCAAGGCACCAGTTGTAGCTGCAGGGAACTGAGATGTACGAACTATTATCTAAACGGTATGTGAGCATTGTTTGAGCCTGATTCAACATCAAGGGAGTCAATTGGGCCCACTCGTGTTTTAAGGGGTAATTGCTGCATCTATTCAGTTTTAAACACTCTCAATTAATCAAGATAAAGAAATGATAAAGTATATACTTGATTTCACCAAGGTTTAACCGTGCCTTTGATAAATACTTTAAAGAGTGTTTTGCTTAAAGTCAACTTCAAGGACTCGATTATTATTCATCTGTATCTCGAGAACCAGACCAATTTACTGAAGCTCTCTTTTATTGATATTAGTTTAATTGATGTTATGCTTCATTATTCTGATCATTACTGTAAATGGAAAGCTGGCTTCACATTTAGAGGTGAATGCTATGTTGTTATTCATTTGGAGTAAGTGATTTTCTGATGAATGAAGCTGAAAATATAAGAAAGTCTCCTATTTTGGTTAGTGAGCTCAGATCAGCTAAAGTTGTAATTGCACAGACTGACACAACTTGCAGTGTGCAGCCGTAAATGTTCAGAGATGCCAAATAAAACCTCCAAACGGAAAAAAAGACGGTTTATGACAATGATTAATTATCCGGTAGTGTTAGCTGTCGGTCTGTACTCAACTGCTATCTTGCTCCTCCAACGCAGCGGGCTGGATTGAGATGTGAGCAGAGCTATCACCAGATTGTTTGGAACATTCATCTGTAGTTCCTCTTGAAGACCAAAGTGACACGATCCTTGCTCACAGTTTTTCTAGGTAACAGCCTACAGTTCAATGGTAGTTGGGCTAACTCACAAATACATTTCCACCTTCAAAATCTAACTAGAGACCTTCCTACAATAAGATAACATCAGTTGCTATGCCAAATCATGCCAAGGGCGTAACATGGTGGGAAGAATAGCCCCTTATCCACTTCATACCCCTCTGCACTACACCCATCTTCAAACTCAGCCTTTGATTTTGAAATCCGTCCACAGAAAAATAAACACTTTGCAAAGTACTCAAAACTACTTCTGGGGAAGTTCCTCCAACAGATGTTTACTCAAGGAGCACATTTCACCACAATCACACACACACACACACACACACACACACACACACACACACACACACACACACACACACACACACACACACACACACACACACACACACACACACACACACACACACACACACACACACACACACACACACACACACACACACACACACACACAGAAGCCAGTTTACAGCATTGATTCAGCCCTTGATTTTATTGGGGACAGTTGGGAACAGGGAGGTTGTAGGGACGAGGCAATTTATGTGTTATGGAGGTCACTGTGTAAATGGCTATGCGAGTGTGAATTGTGTACATAAAGTGTCTCGATACATTTGTTTAGTTGGAGAAGTTCAGCAACGTCTACTCGCACAAACCGAAGCGGGGTTAGGATGGAGGAACACATTGACATTGTGGAGCATGTAGGGGTAAACAACGTAGTGTATGTATGTACCACCGACATCTGTATTTCTCTAGGAAAATACTTGGGTAGCTCCCTAAAAGAGATGAAATGCACGAGCACACACGAAACACACACGGGATGCTGAATAAGTGTCAAGTGCGCAGATAAGAAGCACGGTGCTCGTGATTTTAATGATCCTGTCAGTCACACGGCTGTTCCTTATCGCCACATCGCTGTACACTGTGTGTGTGTGTGTGTGTGTGTGTGTGTGTGTTCGTGTGTGTGTGTGTTAGTCAAGTCAGTATGCATGACAGTAATATAGTGAATAGGAGTTTTATTCCAGCTTAGTCCTTATGTTGGATGCTGTGTACATCTAGTCAGACAATTTATAGTTTCCCCCACTGTACTCATCACTGTGTAAAAATGCGTGAGTCTCCACGACTTAAAACTGAGCCACCCAACGAGATAAACTGTTCACATGCCAGCTTGTTTCCGCACACACTGGCTATATTCAGCGTTTTTATAAACCATTTTCCCGAGTATTCAGAATATAAATGAAATATTATTGTGCATGCAAACACGTTGATTGTCTGTGTGTGTCAGTGCAGTCCTGTGGAGAGTAACAGGTTATTGGGGCAGCAGGCCAGTCAGCAGATGTTCATTTGAAGCAATGGAAGTGGAAGGGAAAAGAGAGATTGAAGGGAAGAACAGCGCTGGTGAATGATGGGGCAGAGCGGCAAAGCAAAGATTGGATTGGAGAAACAGAAGGAAGATAAAGGATGAGTAAATGGGATGAGAGATGATGAGGTGCTGAGGAAGGGGAAATATGTTTAATGGTAAAGGGAAGGGGGCAAAGAGAGAGAGTTGATGGTGTCATTGCTTGCTTGACTTAATGTGTGGGTGTAGGTGTGTAGGAGAGAGTGATATGGATGCAATTTGCTGTGCTATTATATATTTAATAGAAATTCAGTCGAGGAACTGTTTTGGTTGTGCCAGTGGTTCAAAGGGTAGAGCATGTTGTCCACACACCACAGGGTAGGCTCCTCCTGTCTGCATATTTCAGAGTCCTGGAGCGACACACTTAACACCATTTATTATCCAATCCGGGTGTGAGAATAACAGGGAAAATATAAAGCACTTTGCATAAACCATGCAAATTGCAGAAACTCAAATATTTGCCCAATAATTGTGGAATATTTCAAAACAAATTAGCATTTGTCCTAAAGGGATTTCATAAGCGCATCAGGCTGTGCCATGTAACCCAGTGGAAGGCTTTATTACCTTTCCTTCTGATCTATTGGATGCCCTCCGGCCCTAAGTAACTCTTTAGATAAACAAAAATGTGGACGAGGTGAAAAATAAATCTCAAGTCACCTGTGAGAGTAGTATAATTGTGCAATAAAGGATAAATATGACCTTTTTTGAGGTAGAACACACAAGTAAGGTCATAAAATGTACTCGCATAATTAAAGACCTGGAAAAGACAATTTATAAGATATACTCGACCTCGATTTAGCAAAAACCAGATTCTAGGTGAAATTGAACCTTATATTACAACATTTGTAGATATATATATATATTTTATCTTTGAGATCTCAGTGCATTATAGAGATTAAACATCATTTTAATCACAACAAAATCACTAGTACACTAAATAGATTGATTAAGCTTAATAGTTCAACCTTCAACAATTCAGCAGCAACTGAAAAAACAATCTTAATTTAAAGACCTCTTTATCGCTTTTTCAGGAGTGTATGGTCATATCAAATGATCAGGGTCAAGAGAATAATGCCAACATGCTGTCAATAAGTCATATTCAAACATTGAGAATTATAGAGCCAGTTATGTTTCTCATTCCAACACAAAAAAAGTGCAGATATTCACAAAAACAAACACTTAAATGTCAAGTACACATATATCCCATTTGTTCATTAGCTTGTTACTTACACCGTGATCTGAAATACTGTGTGGGTGGTTCATCTGTTAAAGCATCACTGAAATGCATCCACGTTTTTTACACCCGTCGAGTGTGTGTTTGTCCTCTTGTCCCCTGCGCTATCAATGTATACGCAACTAAATGTCTTATCAGGGTTTAAGGGCAAAGTCCTCGCCAATAATTAGTGGAAGAAGAAAAGTAAATGGGGCTGAGGCCGAGCAGAGAGATGAAGACAGAGAGGGATGGGGTACCAGAGAAACTCACAGAAGGAGAGGCGAGCCGAGAGCAAGTGCACAATTGGGAAAGCTTTTGAAGACAATAGAGATGGATAGGAAGGAAGAAACAGAGGCAGAGTGTAAAAGTTGAAGATTGAGAGGGGAGACGGAAAACAAGAATAGATCAACAGGGCCTTTAATCCAAAAATAGTTTCCGCCCTTCTCTGCCTTCTGCCTCATCCCTACAATCCTCCCCCGCCTGGTAGTTTAGAGTGATTGAAGAACAGAGCTAGATGCTACACACACACACACACACACACACACACACACACACACACACACACACACACACACACACACACACACACACACACACACACACACACACACACACACACACACACACGCAGCAGTGTGTGTTCACGAGGACATATTGTGATCCAGAGACAGACAGATGATGTCCATTACCAGGCCGAGCTGGCCGGAGTCAGGCGGAACAGCTGCAGCCAGATCTCACTGATCTATAACTGTTTTAATGAATCTATTATAGCCAGGCCCGACCAATCAATCTCTGAGCTGCTTAATCAATTAGGCCATAAATCACACAGAGCGTAACTGCTCTTGCCCACAAGAGCGATCGCTTTACATACACAGACATGAAGACAAGGGCACGCACGCATGTAGACTTTTACCTCAAGTATAGACACAAAGACAGTCAGTGGGGAAGTGATTATTAGAGGGAGCTTTTCTCTGTCACAGCAGGAGGCTAACACTCTGCATCATTACATATAGCTTTGTTTGGAGACAATTTGAATACTTTCACAAGAAGTACACCTGGATGAGATGTGCCTCACATTCAGATGAACATATTCCTGGTTTTGGTTATTTTATCGGTGTGAGAATATAAGCTTCTCAAACTAGGAGGGTTTGGAACTGTTGGTCTGACAAATAAGCAAATTCACAAATGGTCACCTTGGGGGTTTTGATGGACATTTTGCACAATTCCCTGACATTTTATAGACTAATTACTTGCACCACATTAAGATTGTTGATCACATTCTAAAAAGGATTTGGCTGTGAGGACTGTGCCGACCAACTTGGACTCTGTTTCAATGTCACCTCATTTAAAATGAACTCTTTCTTTCTTTCTATTGAAATTTCAGAATTTCCAAATGTTCAAGGCAAACTCCAGAATGAATGTTCTCACAGATTCAATATGTGCTCATTTTGCCTTCAGAGAATTCTGTATGTTGATGGAAACAGTTATCATGTGTGGAGTTTCCAGTTCTTGAAAGTTAAATCCAAGTCTAAATGATTGTATAGAGAGATGACAATGTTCATAATTTCATGCCAAAATATGCTTAAATGGCAAATCTGTACACTATCGGTTTTAGGCATATCAGATTGTGTGAAGGAGGTGCTAGTGGAAAGCAAAGCAACGACACAGCTTCAACTCGCTCTAATCTTTTTGAAAATGTAGCCTAAGAATGAACAAGTGTTGCCCTTAGCTCTGCAAGATTGTGAGGTGGATTGTGGGTAGGAAAATCAAGAAATGTCAATTTTCGCAAAGGGAGTTTGAGGTAAATACTTAGTAGCATTTGTGGCGGGAATTTATTTATCAAATGTGGATAGAGAATCAAACAATTCAGCTGTCTTTGTCGTATTTGATTTCTTGCAAGAAAGTTCAGTCAGTCATACAGAGAGCATACAATCTGCAGAGGGAAAGACGAAGGATAGAGTATGGGTTGCATATTTAAACACAGAGAGAGGAGAAAGGGAGGGGTGACGCTTGGTGATAATGAAAGGAGCATTCTGGAAGTTAGGGAGGTAGGGAGGCCATATCAGGAAGTTCTCAGTTCACCTGAGTTGAAGGTCATACTGTTGGT
>NW_022987593.1:5607583-5770083 GCF_902827165.1 Trematomus bernacchii | reverse complement strand
CATACAATCAAAAAACAGCTGCGGGTAAAATTGACCCGTTGGCGGTTCTAGTGTTAACAATCCCTGTTTCAACACCAAAAAGGGTGAGATAAGAGGGGGATAGAGAATAAAAGAGTGAAGATAGTCTAAAGGGAATGCGAGACACGGATTAGACGATTTTCCCCCAGAGAAAGAGCATGTTATAAACACTGACAGAGAGAAAAGAAGAGCACAGATCACACAACCATATGGCATTTTGCTTTCCCCTCTACTTCTACCATCATGTCTGTCACTCCAGGAAAGAGAAGACCATCTGCACTTTCCCCCATCTACATATACACTCCATCTCTCTCCTCGAGCCCTTTCCTTTCCCCTCTGTGTTCTCATGTGTGATACCAGTGTTCCTGCGCTCCTGATTTGTCGGCCAGCTCCCCTCAGACTCACGGAGGTTAACAGGTTGGGTTCACATCCCCCTCTGCTCATTATCACCGGTCGCTGCTGCTATTAAAGCTCCACTGATGGCTACTAGTCCCTGCCTGACCTCTGCCTGCTTCCCACAGTGGACAGCTAATGGACACTCTCCTCATGCTCTCTCTACATCTACCTGTCCACCGTCCCTCTGTCTCTCTCCGCCTTCCACCCACTCTCCACTCCAACACAGCTTCACTTCTTTGACATCAAACCTTTCAAATTGTAACGCACGTCCATCGTGCAAGATGTTGGTCAGTGAAATGAAATACACAAAACGGTTTTGTGTATGTATATATATGGTATGTGTGTGTGAGAAGGAAAAGTGAAGAGAGAGATCAAGACCTCAGCTGATACCGCGCATCTCTCCTTTTTGTGTCACTTCACTTATCTTCCCCATTCAACCTCGACCCTGAGTAAGAGCGTCAGAGAGTGTAGGTGTCAAGACAGTAGAGAGGATGCGTGTGTGCGTGCAGGCGTCTCTTCATGTTTCCACATGTCTCATTCCATGTGACAGTGGGATATGACTTTTCAGCTCTTTCTATCCGATATAAAAAAAAGAAGAGAGAGAGAGAGAGAGAGAATGAGGAATAAAGAGCAGCGAGTTAATTACCACCTTTTCCTCCTTCCCTTCAAAGGGGAGATCAAAGCTGCTCCTCGCTCTCCCTGCCTTCCCTCTGTATTCGCCTTCCTTACATCCCAAAACCCCCCCACCCCTATCAGACTTAGCCTGTTAATTTGTAGTCCCTACTCCTCCCTCATTCATCGGTTATACAGTGTATCCATGCAATGACGCTCATACACATAGGCTTTACACAATTTGTAAGTCATTGACTACGTTCACATGCACACCTATATAACTTATATTGTATTGAGAATACGCCAAAATGTGAATTTGATATGGGTTATCCAAACTGCCAATTTGTTTGAATATTGAATAAGGGCTATCAAGAGACTTGGGAAATGTTGTTATTATTAGGGATAAAGGAGCCTTTTACTGGACATGTACTGTATACGGCACATTTGTAATATGAATCTCAAATCGGGTTTGTAGTGTTGTTTGCTGTACAAAGCCTCTGTGCATGGTACACTTTGCCAAAAATAAGCAAAGCTGGGGTACAGATACATGTCCCAAAATAAAAACCCACATTTCTGTTTGGAAGAAAAACATTCCAGTTTTAAACATTAAAGGTGGGGTAGGTAATTTTGGAGAAAACAGCTCGAGTGCGCTAGAATTTGAAAATACACAGCCGGAAAAAATCTGCCACTTCCTTACAGAGCCCCTCCTCCAACACACACGAACGCGCACATGACCAATGAGGGCACGAGATAAGTTTGTGCACAGATGGAAGGCTGACAGGCAGGTAGGCCATCCAGTTATTTTAGCCGGGCCGGCTAAAATGATTGGTCGTGCTTTTTACAGTATTACGTCTTCCACAGATGCATTTTTTTATGGATTTTTTGTCAAAGCACTTAAGATATTCATTGCTATCGGGATGTTAAGAGCATTCCATGGAATATAACAAAAAGTGTATCTCGAGCCGGTTTCTCAAACTTACCTACCCCACCCCAAAATCTTGTACTATTACAGGTTTTTGGATTTGCACGAATATCGCAACACCAAACCAGAGTGTTTTAAGGAATAAAATAGGATGGCTGTGTTTGCAAACTCATTCAAGAATGCCACTCGGGGAAACTTTTCAAAAATCCTTTTATGATTGCATGTTATTCAGAGTACTTATGGCTGCATGTAAACAGGATTATACTGTTGAAGTTTAATCTTAATATTCACTAGCCTTATAATCAGTGTTTTGTAGTTGGAATATGTTTTTTGAGGGCCAATAACATCATATTTTGTGCAGTAAACATCATCATTAAAAACAAAATGTTTTCCATCGGCCCATTCTACTTATTTTATAATTTTTTGCTGAGCAGATGTTACACACTTCAAACTGATAAAAATCCAAATGTGTCCGTTTGTTATGAGCGGCCATTCCTGCCATAAATCATACTCACACACACACACACACACACACACACACAACCATAATCTTGCACACACCATACTCACATCTTCAAGGTAATAAATCATGCTTCACATATAATATTCACACCAATGTACTCTAAAAGTTATCATTGTAACTCACACACACCATCATACTGTCTCCAATACATCATTATACCCCGTATATTAATGTTTTTCAGACAGAACAGTGGCATGTTTGACAAAGAGTAATATTTGTTATAAGAGAGAATTATGAGGTGTGTATGCGTGAGTGAAAATGTGCCGGGGATAAGAGGCGAGGGCAGTTCATAAGAAGTGGAAATGCATTTGGAATTTCATTTAAACTCTCTTTTGCTTCTATCAGAGTCTGACATCCAATCTCATATACTACCATCCTCTCATATACACTGTCAATCACCTACTATTATCCTCTCTTACTTGCTGGCATCGTTTCATATTGTGAAATGCTTTTTCATTTGTTCTTCTTTTATTTATGGCTCTTATTGTCAATCTGATCAACTGGTCACAGGAGGGTTTCTTTTTTGAATTTCTTTTAGCTATATATCAAGATAACTGCATCCTTTCAAACGGTTGACAAAGACAGAACAGGTAGTATTGCTTTGTACAATTTATCTTTTAACTGAAAATAAAACAGAAGAATATTGGCCAACAGACGGCTTTAAGATGCACCCAATTTGGTCCATTTGTTTTGCAGCAGAGTTCAGTTTTATCTATACAATTATCGCAGCAGTTTGAGTCAAGACTACAGTTAGCCACAACACTTAAACACTCAAAGCATACAGTGCCTGCTCAGCGTTAGATAAAATAAAACAAATGACACTGTCACAGTGTGTGAATATACAGTAGACAAAGTATCATGGTGCCCACAAGAGAGAGTGATGTGCATCTGTTAAAGTGTATAGTTGTTAGAGTGGGAGACTTTTTGTTTTGACATTTTGCAGCCGTTTGGGATTTATTGCTTAAACTGCCTCTCATATTTTCTCTTTCTGTCACAGATCCTGAATCAGAAGTTGTGGCTCCGGCGATTGTGATCGGACCCAAAGACACAACAGTGGTGGCAGGCAGCGAGGTGACGCTGGAGTGCATTGCTAACGCCAGGTATATTTATTATCCGCACACACACTCTCTCACACACACACACACACACACACACACACACACACCACACACACACCACACACACACACACACACACACACACACACACACACACACACACACACACCCATTCCAACTGCAAACAATTATTTTCTTGCTAGAGAGCAGTGTTTTCTTCTAGGGCAATTAGAGGACAACATATAAAGTCGTTGCTCAGCAAGTCTCTCCCTCTTTTATTAATGTTAAGACTGAAAGCATACATACACGCAAACACACAAACACACACACACACACACACACACACACACACACACACACACACACACACACACACACACACACACACACACACACACACGTTCCAAGTTAACGTGAAGAGAAATTGGTTCAAAGTCCCTGACATCAGCAGAGAAGCTGTTCAACAATCCTCACTGGCCCACACACAGGGGCTACAGTCTAGTCAGATAAAACAGATGTTTTTCGGAGCCAAACAGAACAAGTTCTACTTTATTTCCAAGAGTTTTCATTTACTGATCTGAAATCAGTTTCCTCTCATCTCAAAGATGAACACTGTCAAACCCCCTTTGTGTCCCAAACAAGTACAAAAGCAACTGAGCACTGTCAGACTTAATTAAAAATGAAAATGGTATCCTTCATTTCAAACTCATATGTGCATTAATTGGGTCAAATCTTTAATTAAAATATAATAATGAAAATCCATTATTACTACTAGCAAAGGCATTCTCCAACAATATGACAATTCAAATTGAGAAGCCATTTCATTTTTTTTTTTTTTTTAAACACTGCCTTTTTAGGTGCATTTAACTTTTTGAAAATAGACATGAATTGACAAGAAAGTGCTTTTTATTCATGTACTTTGTGACAGTCATTTTTACGTTTTTTCAATATGATATGATGAAGGCATGTTTGGCTTTTTGTCCATAATGTGTATTTTTGTTTTGATCACAGCTAGTGGCGTGTCTTTGTATTCCAACCCAACAACCGCTAGGTGAACCCTTCTCTCAAGACAAAGGGAGCACTTTACACCCGTTGAAATAGGGTGTTTGTGTTTTAATAAGAGTTTACCTAGGGGTAAAAGTAGCTGCATAACTTCTGCAGTTCTAGCCCGTGTTTTGTGTATCAAACACTAAACTCACTGACACCAACGCTGGAGGATGGAGGCAGGTTGGTTGAAATGTATCTTGGCTAGGCACAGTTTCATCCAAGTTTACACACAAGGATAACATTATTAATATGTAACATTTTGTTATGTGCTTTCAGAGGCATGTTCTTGTATGAGTCTTACATTGATTGAAACGAAAAGAGAGGCAGCTTTGGGCAGATAAAAGCACAGGCGGTATTCACAGCTTTAGTTGCTAAACATGCTGTATTGAGTTTAACTGCACTCTATTTGTTCAAGGTTTTTGCTCTATTATCAATCCGAGCTAGATGTGCTGCTCTGTGAGAGCTGAAGACCCTTTAAATGTTTCTTTCTCAAACGCACTTGGCCAGCACTTGACCACTGGGTAGCACTCAGTTCAGTATGAAAAAAGCAAGTGACTAAACCATATCACACAGCACACACAAATTGAATATACATATAGTATGTGTAAAAACTGTTTTAGCAACAACAGGATCCATTCTGATCACGCAAATACTGATCCATACGGTCAGACTGGTCTTCTTTTTAATTCAACACCATGTAATTGGATCTTTGCAGCCAACTCTATAACTGTAGACAAATTAGCTCACAGCCTGCTGCATTTGTCCTAGAAGAAAAAGACCTCTCCACGGGGGGTATTTCTGATATCAGAGAATCCACTGAAACATACTCACTCCAGAGAGATACTACTGTACCCAGGGAACAGAAAGAAACTATTGTATTGAAGTTTGGGAGAAAGGAAAGTATGATCAGAGAAATAAAGTGCAGTGCTGAAGTCTAAAAGCATCTGCTATCCACATCCATTAACCATTAATCAGTCATATGCACCAATGCAGTGATGGTAGAGTGCTAGGATAATTTGGAGTTTGATTGAAAACAAGCTGTGCCAGCAGGTCTCATATTAAGGGCTGTTAAATCTGCTTTTCTATCTTTGGGTACATTTTGAATTATTTTGTGGACAGGACCCACTGAGTAAGCATATTAAAATGTTGACACACAATGGCCCCGCCAAAGCTTTAATTTATTTGTTATCAAACTTTGTTTACACCTCGGGGTGTCTGAGAAAGAAAGCAGCGAACTCTCAAGTGTATCCATAAAAAAGTCCAACGTTATATAATTATCTACAGTTGGATTGCATATTTATGGGATTTTGTTTCATAGTCATCTCAGTTGCCCACTTTCAAAAACATACCACTTGCATTTAACCTTGAGGTGGCTGAATTACCAGCTTGTCTTCGACTCCTTTATAATAACCTTTGTAAGTGCGATTTAATGTCTTGTCAAAGTGATCGCTATTGGAATTCAAACCAAATATGTGATGGTGTGATATTAATAGATCATAATAATGTAACAATAATGATCTTTGAACTAATTAATGTTGGAGTTATTATGTGTATTTCCCACACAGCCATTTTAATTAATGGTTCTCA
The DNA here is from genome assembly GCF_902827165.1 of Trematomus bernacchii. NCBI lineage: Eukaryota > Metazoa > Chordata > Actinopteri > Perciformes > Nototheniidae > Trematomus > Trematomus bernacchii. The sequence continues at coordinate 5,763,920 of NW_022987593.1, read as the reverse complement.
ATGTGATTTATTTCTGTTTCTTTAATGACTTGGTTTCATAAACCCCTATAACCAAAAATGGAGGCTATAAGTTATGTACACCGAAAAATATGTATTCCTTGTTGATTTATATTAACCCCAGCAATGTTTTATTTTGCTTTGTAATGTAAATGTATCATCTAGTGTTTGCATCGCTGTGCTTTGTATTATTACCGCTTGTGGACAAAGGCTATGAATGAACTAGGATCTTTTGAAATGCCCCAAACAAAATGCATTTAGGAAGGCGGTTCCAACTGCTGATTACATAATTAGCTTAGAAAATCAGTTGCACATCTTAATGGAGATTGCCTATAGGAATGGAAATCTTGCCTGAAAATGCACCAAAGAACTGGGCTGCTGTATTAATGCTGTCAAGCGCACACACACACACACACACACACACACACACACACACACACACACACGCACACACACACACACACACACACACACACACACACACACACACACACACACACACACACACGCACACGCACACGCACACACACCAAAAGAATGGTGTTTTGATGTTGTTTATCCAGAACAAATGTTCACTCTACATGAAAACCCATTTCTTTTCTCCAACATCCAGAGTAACTGACTAAAGCTGCTTTATGCTGAGTAGATCTGACTGCTCTGATATACAGACTGTCATCATTCATTTCCTGCTTCATTGACACATAAACTGATGGATTTAATATGTTGTAATTGCCTTCTGCCACTCTTTTTCCTTTTTCTCCAAATAACACCGCTACTGCTTCCCTTATTTCTCCTCTCCGCTCCTCTGCTCTCAGACCGATTGACAGCCTCGTGGTGTCTTGGAAACGTGATGGGCGTCGTCTGGCCAGTGGGCGTCGGCTCGTTATTCTTGCCCCCGCCTCTGCTGACACTGGGATATATGTTTGTGAAGCGTTGCTCGGCAACAGCACTGGCAAACCTGTGGAGGCAAGGGCACAACTCAATGTAATCGGTAAGAAAATAAGGGCACACACACACACTCACACACACACACACACACACACACACACACACACACACACACACACACACACAAACACTCTGCCTTACATGATTATCCATGATTATCCTTGGTGGGCCTGACCCATCAAGCCTAATGCCTCGACATGTACCATTAATTTTTATTTTAGCCCCGCTCCTAGCTTTTCTTGTACATGTTTTGCTCGAGGCATTGTTTCATCCTGTTTATTCCTTCATTTGTTTTACTCCTGGAAGCATGACTGAACACCCCCAGGCAGCTAACTGTCAACCACAGGACTACTCAAGCTGAGTCTGTTGTCCACACTCACCAATAAACTGCCCATTGTATTCACAAACAGCTGTTACATTCATGTACAAACCAATCCATTCTCACAAAAACATGCACATGTGTGTACTCTCCACGCTCACACACAATCACAAAATGGCACCGAAGACACGCATGCCTGTTTGCCCGGCAGCTAAATTAGTTTTGTTCCCCGGAGTCACCAATCAATACGAGAACACTGAAAGCACTCAAACAGGAGCGCTCTCGTCACAATCGACTCCTGTCCTCGATATGTGTGCGTAAATAGAAAACAACATACAAGCAAGCAGAGAGCGTGTGATTGATGAAGCGAAACTTTTCTCTCCCAGTTCGCCAGCGTCTTTTTTGATCTGCTGTGATTGTCGAAGCGAGGGAGCACCTAACGCAGAGAGAGCAAACTACCCACGCCTACAGAATACTCACTAGTCAGAAAAGACCTACCTGAATATTTATATCCCACTCATTCTCTTTCTGTTCCCCCGCTCACCAGCTACATGTACCACCAAGTTTTGTACCTTGGCAGTCTCTCTGTCTCGATGTTATCTTTATCGTTAGGCCAACAGGATTGTTAAAGTCGGCATACATTCATATGAATCAGAGGAGCAGAGGCAGATCAATACATTGGTACTGATCCTCTTTCCTGCAATGGGCTCAAAAGTCCTTGATGAGAATAGTGTATGTGTCTGTGAAATAAGGAGACAGCGTCAAAGGTATTCATTATTCAATTTCATTTCTTCTCTGACTCGATCCACTAATCGGAATATGTATGACACTCAGTGCCGTGGTGTGTGCTGTACAGACTTTTGGTGCAAACAACAGTATATATGTTGTTGTTCTCCATCTTTGTTTCGCAGGCAGACAGCAGGGAATCCGCGGAAGCTCAAAGCGTTAAGCCCAACCACCCAAACACTCCAAAATGTGTTTTGTTGTATTTGTGCATCAAGGTCCTTGCACTCACCTGCCTAAAGGCGATGAATGCATCCCTGTGTTATCGGTGTCACGCCACATGGCTGGTATTCATCTCTTGTTTTCTTGTTCCTCCGTTCGCATCATGCCTTCCTCGTTCTCTTGTCAAAAAATCGTGCCGAATTCCACCGTGCTCATTTAAGATAGGAGTTGAGGAGCTTTAGTGGGTTTAAAAGTTAACACTAAGTAGTAAAGAACTTTAAAGTCAAGAAGAATTAATGGAGCTGTGTCCCCACACACACACACACACACACACACACACACACACACACACACACACACACACACACACACACACACACACACACACACACACACACACACACACACACACACACACACACACACCTTGATCAATCTTGCAGTGTGTTGTGTCTACCTCCGTTTGCACATGACTGTGTTAAACTACAAAGGAGAAAAACTGATGGAGTAACATTTTTCCATAATTGCAACGGCATTCAAATTACAGCATGGTGTCAAAACATTTCTGAAATGTGTTTTTATTCAACAAGTAAGGAGCCTTAGAAAAAGAAATAAATTAAATAAAACTGTTATTAAAATGCCTTCTCCTCATTCATGAATACGAATTAGCCAGTCTGTCTCTGCTCTCCGTCTCTGGGCTTTCTGTGTCAATATCTCTCACTAAATATTAACAAATGTCTTGAAAGAAGTGGAGCGTATGCGGTACATTTTTCATAATGCGAAGCATTACAGAAATACACCAAAAGGCATATATTCCCATTCAAACTGAGGGAAGCTGTGTCTCCAAGCTGCTGTCAGCATTTAGAGCGACACTGGTGAAGATGTTTAGGGGGAGCCGTTACTGCCAGCGAAAAGAAGTACCGGTTGTTTAAAAAGAGGATTGTTTCCCCTGGGAAACTCAAAGAATTGGCTTTTCTGTGACTGTAAAAGTCATTTCTCTGGGCAAATAGACAGAACTGCTGCCTTGCAATGACACATTTTTTCAACTCTCTTTTCTATTAAAAAACGAATGCTTGTAGACTCCCAGTTGTTTTTTAATGACATAACACATTTTTTAAGCCTTTTTAGAGGGCTTGTTAGTTGTAGTTCAGCAGCAGGCGGTGTTCAAGTCTTTGTTTTTCAGTTTGAGATGTTATTTTATCCGTTGTTAAGTCAGAATGTTCTCCACATTTAAATGCTTGACATGTTGTGTTCTAATAATGTCCCTGCAGAGCCACCTTCCCTGACTGCTCAACCTAAGAGGAAGATCATTGCTGACCTGGACAGGAACGTAGAAATCCCCTGCCTGGCTACAGGTACACTCCGAGTGTTACAATTCACATACTTAAAGGATTGCTTTAGATGTTGTGCCGTAAAACAACACTCACAAGATGATCTGTTTATTTAAAGAGTTATTGATGCTTGTAATTAGTTCTCCTGTCTATACTGGTTCTGCAGAAATATTTTCCTAAAGCGATTCCAATGTGCGACAGAATCTGCAGTCCTGTGTTATAATGCTGCTGAATATAAGGCCTCAGCAGTCATGTGACAAGTGGGTGTCAGGCCGACTGAGCTGGAGAGCTGAGAGGATGGATAGTAACACATACAGGGTAACATTGTACGGAGGGAAAAACATAATTTTGGAAGGTTTCCAATTGGTTTGATATACCCCTTTTGCTGAAGGCTCAAATTAGCTTTGGCTGAACTTTGCAAACATTTTTTGCACAGAGCGAGGACTCACTTTAGGAGGGGATGGCGTCACAGCCAATATGGAATATAGGAATGATTAAAGCAATGTACGTGAACTAGTGTTCTAGATTTACTTTGTGGTTTAAGTGTGCTTAAAACAAGCCTTAAACTAGGTTGTCTGTCGTCTATGACCTCACTCTAAAGGCCCATAGAATCATTCTGAGGCTCTCACTCTGCTGGTGTTTGCAACCGGATGGTTCATAAACTGACCTAAGTGTTTTTAATCCCTACATTGAAAATGCTGTAATGTTTCTATGTCCATGCAGCAAATTTAAGCTAATTGGTTGATTTGATAAAGACGGTTTATCTTGAGTATCTACCGTCCAGGGTGTGTCAAGGTGACTCTAATGACCTTACATTATGCTGAGTGTTTTGGTCATTCAGTGTGTGTGTATGCATTAGTGTGTAGGATTCTTGACGGGTGACTTGTGACAGAACAAGCATTATTCAGGTATTGTTCATACGTCATATGTTTTCAAATGGGTTACATGAAAAAACTCAAATATATGAGCAGAGGTGGACATGGCTCCAAAAACTGCACCATGCTCTCTCTCTCTCTCCCTCTCACACACACTCACTGAGCGAGTGTGTTCTTCCTCAGTAATCTGATACTGTGAAAGGGTAATTAAATAGCAGAAGCCTGTGGGTATGAAAAGTGAGATGGAGGCTGGGAGGAGGAACGAGGGAAGGAGGAAAAGACAGACAGAGTGCAAAGTGAGGGGGTGAAAAATACTTCACGCATGTCTGAGAAAGCTTGACACCAACAGAGTGAGGAAAAGTGTGGAATTGATCTCTCTTTCCGTCCAACACACACACTCACACACTGGTGGTGAGGGTTAAGACGGAGTAATTGCGTAAGCCACTTGCCTGTCATATCTGGCATATCTGTCAGACAGGTGGAGGCCCTTACTGTAGATATTCGGTGTGCTGCATATGCCCACATCTTTTATTCACAATGTTTTTTTGCCCCTGCTGCCACCCTTACCCTACCACTCACACCCTCTAATCAATATATTATTAGCAGTCATTATGCCCACATGCATATTTATAGGAAGAGAGTGGATAACAGAGAAGAAAGAACGGTCTAAAGAGTGTGTGACTGTTTTAGTTGGAGCTCAGCAGTGAGTTTAGCAGTTTTTTTATTCAGGAAATGTAACATTTTATTAAAGATTTTGGACATTTGAACATATTCTCCCTGTTGTGTGTTTTGTATTTTGTGTATATGCACATGTGTAGGTGTGCCCCAGCCCAGGATAGAGTGGTATAAGGACGCGGTGCCTCTTTCCAAACTGGCCAACTCTCGCTACAAAGTCACCGCGGCGAACGGGCTGACGGTGCGCCGGGTGCAGCCGGGAGACGGAGGAATATTCCAGTGCTTCGCTCGCAACGCTGCAGGAGAAACTCAGGCACACGCACAACTCCTAGTGTCTAGTGAGTTTGTCCGACACACACACACACACACACAATAAAACACAAGTTGTGTATCCACATCCACAGCAGCATGTCTTCTCTCTAGTCTAGATGCCACTTTTTTCTTTCCCTTTAACTTGCTTTCTCATGTGTCAGAATGTACTCCTCTATTGTACTTCCATTGTGTCTCCTTTATTTGCCTGTCAATTGTTTTGTCTCGTATATCGTTTCTGCAACTTTCATATTGTTTTACCTTCAGCAAGTCTCCAGATTATTTTCTATATTATCCGTTTATTTCAGAAAACTAAGAAAAAAGGCTTTAATTTATTTATTTTATTTATTTAACTTTCAGCTAACCAATAACTATTTCAGCTGTATTGTTATTGCCGTATCGCTCCACATTTGTCCTGAGCATACATAAAGATATTTGCAGCTGATATAACCTTTCATTCTAAAAATGAAGAGATGAGCTCACTGCTTTGCCTTGCAAATTGAGTTTTAGCCGTGTTTGGGCTGGAAAATAGAAAAGTTGGTCTCCTGTGTATTGGCAAAATGACAAGCCAACACATCCCTACCTGAAACTGAAGACTATTTTGTTTTTAAAATCAAAGTGAAAGTGTCTGCCTGGTTTGAAGTGCGTTTCAGCTGCAGACTTCTGCACGTAGGGTTTGTCTCAGTAGAGTTACGCTCTGTTTAGTGAGCGTTATAATTAAAAGTCCCCATGGAACTTCCACACCACCACTTTCCACATTCATGCACACACACGTAGCACTAGGTAATGAATAAAGGCTCCATTAATCAGAGGAGGCATTTGTGTTTATATCAACACTGTCATTCTATCTTTTTCCATTCTTCAGTTTTCTCTTTATGCTTCACTTTCTCTCCTCTCAGTAGCCGTCTATCCGTCTTCGTTCTTCTTATGCTTTCTCCCCATGTTTCAGGTATGGCCCCCACGTTTACATTCCCTTCGTCTGACCAAATAGTAACTGATGGAAACGCGGCTTTGTTTATGTGCCAGACGAGCGGAGCTCCAAAACCTGCCATCACCTGGAGGAAAGGTAACAGAACACACACTCTGCCTTACACACTGAGCACACACACACACACGACAGACGCACTGACATGATGTGTTTGTAATTAAAAATGTGCTTAATGACTTAATTACTTTTCGTCACCTGAAGGCTATTTTGTTATTTTCTCTCTCTGTAGGATCTCAGGTCTTAGCTAGCGGCTCCGTCCAGGTTCCCAGGTTCACGCTGTTGCAGACAGGCGGTTTGCAGATTCGGCCAATCAGCTTCCAGGATTCAGGAGATTACACGTGCATAGCCTCCAACGCTGAGGGAAGCATCAACTCCACCTCTTCGCTCACCGTCTGGAGTAAGACACAAACACACACACAATGTACACACAAACAAAAATACACTAAACTGCTCAATACACATTTGCTAAACAGACTAAAACAGACATGGAACAGTTAATTTATCCGAGGCTGTCAAATGGCATTAGCTCAGGTGGGTGAACAGCGGTGTGATTGTTTATTGATGCAGTGGGCTGGTGTAATGGTGAAGTAATCATCTGATTGGCCAGGTTAGAGGATGATGGATTAGCTGGTAATGTTATTGATTTTTTGTATATATATCTTGGCAGCTTCAGATTAAATGCTATTGAATTAGATTAACCACATTCCTCTGTTGAGCACTGTGGTATATAAAAACTATACTCATCTATCGGTGGCCTGGTCACATCCCAAATATACCTGGACTGAGTTACTGATCAGACACACTCCACACTGCATCCAATTTATACTTTTTCTCTTGAGATTATAAAACATGTGAAAGACCTGAGTTGAACAAAGCACAAAAACAATGGTAGACTAAGTCGTTTTCAAGGTGTGTCTGTACTATGTTTGAGAGAGTGAGAGAAAAAGCTTTAGTGCTGTTTAGCTTCAATAGTTCAGGGCTAAAGTCTTTACTAATTAATTTCTTATTACTTTCGTGCAGCATACACTAAAACAACACATTTTAGATGATACAGTATTTCATGCCATTAGAGCAGAATATTAGACACATTTTATTTCTGCCTTTTATTATTCATCCCACCTTTGTCTCCGCTCATCCTCCAGCTTCTCTCTTATCTTGATTTTTCTTAATCTTTTATTTTATTTTTTGCAGGCCGTACAGTCATTTCTGTGCCTCCAACCGACCAACGAGTTATCAAAGGAACCACTGCTCTTCTGGTCTGTACTGCTACACATGACCCCAGAGTCAATATCAGGTACCTGCCTCTCTGTGTGTGTGGTCACTCACAGGAATACTCTTATACTCCACAGTGTTTGCTTCTCTCTCTGTTTTAGGCTCATTGTGTGTCTGTAGATAACCACAGTATAAAGTACATGTATTCCTCCTCTGTTGCAGCTTCAGCTGGGAGCGTGGGGGGGTGCTGGTTCGTCCCAGCAGCGGGGGGCGTGTCTCCATGCGGCAGGGCTCCCTCACTATTGGCCAGACGTGGTCAGGTGACATTGGGGACTACACCTGCACTGTGAAATCACGGGCTGGCAACGATTCTCAGTCTGCACGCCTCGAAGTCATGTGAGTTCAAATTTTGCCGAAATGTTTTGACCACGTCAGCCTTATTTCTAACAGACCCAGGCTAGCTGTTTGCCCCTTGTTTAGTCTCAATTGTAATACTTACGTCAGGACACATCCATGTACTAAACTGTGTTTAATCTGTACCTGCAAAGTCTGTCAAAAAGAAATGACGTTCTGAACATTTTTTTTGCATTTGGTATTACCTCCAACATTGACCAATATCTGTGGCTTGCCATATCTGCTGGCTTGTTTGCTTACTTGATGTACTTATAGTGCACTTTATTTTGCTGTACTTGTCAGTGGAAATGCACTTATGCACTCAAAGTAGCGAGCGTAAGTACCAGGGTAGGATTTTCACGACGGCCATGGCCCCTTGGTCTGGCCATTAAGCCCCGAAAATAATTGTACGTCCTACGGCCACCATGGGCTTTGTGCCCCTCACACTGTTAAAATCTCGAAGTTGCTTTAAAAGCGTCAGAGCAGTGGTCTGGTCTCTGAACTGCATTATGCTGCGTTCACACCGGACGCTCTAATCGCTCTAGTCTCACCGCGGCTGTCAGCTGTGTTTACTCCTGTCATTCAAACAGGACGCGCTGGAGAGGGGGCGGGGCTTATCTCCATGTAAATGCTGTGGTAAAAACCAACTACAACAAAATGAACATATTTTACCGTGATTTAATTGTAATACACGTTTCAAAATGATGCCGAAGTAACAACATACTGATAACGGTTAGTAAAAACCATGAATTAATGCTTTGACAAGTCTGCAGACAAGACGGCAGGAGAGAAACCTTTTAAATGCGTGTTTTCTGAATGGAGATCGGATCGATCAGGCTAAACTAACGGTGTAGCAACAACATGATACAGACACAAATACAACAGCGACTGTATTCGCCATGACACAGACAGTCTGTGTTTTGTCCAGTTTCTGAACAGATATGAGGAGCTGTGAGCTCTGTGTGCTAACAGCTAACGGCTGATGTTTTCTGATTCAACGTCAGTGACAGCAGGCTGAGATCCTCACCGCTGATTGGCTACCACGAGAACGCGTCACGCGAATTTGACCCTTGAGTTGAAAAAATTGATTAAAGAGACTCTCGTACACACACACACACACACACACACACACACACACACACACACACACACACACACAGACGTTTGCATTTCAAAGTATTGCTTGTTCGTACAGTTGAATGTTTGAGCTTCACTGTGCACTGCTGAATGATTTATGTGCAGAGTTTGACCCTTGAAGGCTGTTACTTCTGCTCTGAAATTGAATATATTTGTTACGTATTAATAGATGTTACGTATGATTTGATTTAGGATTTTACCAAACATACCAAACACTAATTAAAGCTATATTCTGTTCATTTAATGGGATCACAAGAGTTTGTCTGCTCTAAGCAGTTGACAAAAAATAATCTTCAGATTGTCTGAATTGTGATTTTCACGATATTTATGTGGTATAACAAATGCAGATAAATACAGAACAGACATTGATCCAACCAGCTAGAATGGTTTTCTTGATTAAGAGACAAGGCACAATAACGACTTTGACTTGTTGTGTCGCAATCAAGTGGGAAAACAAACCAATCCATAGCTAGCTCTATGGCTGATTCAAATCGCAGATATGATTGACAACAAGGATTGCTCTGGAGTTAAGCATTATAGAAAAAACAATATTGACTATGCTGGATGTAATTCAGGAGAGGCTGCAAATAGGTAATTCTGTACATTGTCAAACATAAAGTACTAGTTTCTGTATTTCTCAGCAGTCATCTGATAAAATTACTGGTTGTTTCAAATAAAAGCCTGTCAGACGCCCTATAAACCAAACACAGGTCTATATCATTAAAACTGTAAGGTGTAAGAAAGTAGTGTGCAATTGTGAGTTGTTATTAGACAGTAATAATAGAAGTGTAAGGTCATATCTGCTATGAAATACATGCGTTAGTCTTCAAGTATAAAATGTACAGCGTGTTTATCTGCATGCATTTTTTCATGTGGTTTGGGTGAAAATATTCCAGACATGTCCCCTTGTGTGTTGGGTATGAGCAGGCATTCCTGATGCTCGGATAAAAAGATGCCACACACAGAAGTTTATCCCCCGCTCTGACCCTCAATGTCTCATTACAGCCACAGTGAGAGAACAGTGGCTACTGCTAGTGGCCTTTATATATTAATAGGTACTTGTATAATATATTTATAAAAGGCACTTATGATATATTAATACAACTGCAGGGAAGGAGAGATATAGAACATGAGTTCACTCCCTCTGAATTATAAAGCGACGAGAGGTTACACATGTCAAACTCAGAGGGAGGAAGTGAGTCTCTGTTTTTGGCTGTGTGAAAACAAATGGGGAACGAAGGGAGTTCTATACGTGCGTGTGTGTGTGTGTGTGTGTGTGTGTGTGTGTGTGTGTGTGTGTGTGTGTGTGTGTGTGTGTGTGTGTGTGTGTGTGTGGTTGTGTGTGTGGGGGGGGTGTGCATTAAGGCGCGTGACTGACATTCTCAGTATCAACGGGTCGTGGAGGTTAACAGACGCTGGCAGCTGAGGAGACAGACTAATTACCAGCAGGTTATTGGTTCAACTCCCGCAAGACACATGCATGTGTTTGTGAGTGTGTGTGGGTGTGTGTGCGTGTGTGTGTGTGCGCGTGTGTGTGCGTGCGTGCGTGCATGCATGCGTGTTTTTTGCGGGCTGTGTTAAAGTAGTTGCTCCAACATTCTCTAAGCTCATCCATTAATTAATATGATCATGTCAGCTCAGAAAAGAAAACATCATTCTCATTTCCCCTCGCAGCACCCCCCCCCTCACCCGCCTCATTCACCACCGTCAATGCTTCATCGTGGTGAAGTCTCCTTCCTCCTCTAGCGTTACGTCTCTCTTCTCCTCTCTCTCTATTTCTGTTCCAATCGTTTTCCAACTAAATACCCACTGAAATATTCAAACATAAAACCACACACCCAGCAATAACAAAAAACGTCTATGTTTTTTCGAACATTTATTGCAATTAAAGAGCTGGCAGCCTGTCAGAGTTAGAAATAATTTATGAGCTTATGAATTTTGAATGCAGCTAGTTTAGGCTCAAGGGGAGTGTGTCTTTCAATATGCTTTTGTTGTAAATATATTTGTTCTGTATATGATATGTTTATATATATCAGCTCGCTTTCACATAGAGAAACACAGAGATCTGTTTTTCATTCTTCCTTCAAGCCGACAGTTTCTGAAAGAGAGTTATGATGCACTAAAATTGGTATAATCAAATGTCTGGACACTCTTTATTGCTTTCATGAATATGAAATCTATTTGAATGAATCTATTCGAAAGTGTACCAATATCCACAGGGATGGCCAAGTGTCTGGAGATTGTTTTTTAATAGATGTGGTGAAATACATTTGCTGTTGACAGAATAAATTATCACAATAACAAAAGTAAACCACAGCCATATTTCAACAACATGCACTGCAACTGCAACATACACTGCAACTGATTCTTAACTAGACCTGGAGTTAAACTGTGTGTGAAAGCCAACTTTGTTCACCACACACCACAAACTGAAAAATAAACACTATTAATAATTAATGTTTATTGAAAAGTCCTGGAAATTCATTCATTGACTTCTTTTATATGACACAAATGTAATGATTTTTGAACTTCTGTCTAAGAAAATGTTTTTATTACCTTATTGCCAAATTAAATACCTTAAAGGGGACATATCATGCTATATTTGAACAATATATTGTAGGGCCATACCTATATAAAGTATATAAATATAGTTTTTTTTTCAAAATACCAAACAGATCCTGCATTTTAGCCATGCCTCATTTCGCTCTATTTGCTCTTTCCAGCCCTGCAGGGGGCTGATTCTGTGAGCTGCAGCTGACCACGCCCCCCTGCAAGAGAGGGGAGCGTGCTTTGAGATCAGCTGCTGGGCTGTCAGAAGAGGGGGGAGAAAAAGAGATCTCCGTCCTCCGTGTTTTATTCTTATATATGATTATATAGAGTCGTTATTCATTTGTTTTAAAGCTCAATAAATAACAAAGAAGACCTTTGACCGGCACTTTTCTAATTTTGTCCGGAAGATTTCAACTTTAACGGACATGTTGACCGGCGAAAAAAAATCAACAACAAGGTAACAGCGAGCCTTGTTCTGTCTGAGGGTTAAAAAAAAGATCAGCCCCTTTTAAAGACCCATAAATTACCATAATTATATTTCATTTGTTTAATTTATAAAGAATAGAGGTGTAAACAGAATACGTTGTGGTTTTACAGGGGTCATATTTTATTTCTTGGCTTGGTTCATTGAGGTTACTGGAGTCTGCCCGCGGCTGGGAATAAGTCAAATAAAAACGAAAATACAACCCTGTAAATAAAAACACAGGTGGTCATTGAGTCGGTGATGGTGAATTCTGTTACTTTTTCCCAAATGTCAAACCTTTTCTCGAAAGACTTGGTTCAAATGGTCTGTCAGGTGATATCAATCTTGGTTCTCATGTTTTTGGGACTTTGTTGTCTTCTCTGTGTTCAGTGAGCTGCCGCACTCTCCTCGCTCCCTGACGGCTCGTCTCAATGACTCTGATTCCCGCTCCGTCCTGCTCTCCTGGCTCCGCCCCTTTGATGGGAACTCCCCTCTTCTCTACTACCTGCTGGAGCTCTCTGAGAACAGTACGTGTCTGTGTGTGTGTGTGTGTGTGTGTGTGTGTGTGTGTGTGTGTGTGTGTGTGTGTGTGTGTGTGTGGTGTGTGTGTGTGTGTGTGTGTGTGTGTGTGTGTGTGTGTGTGTGTGTGTGTGTGTGTGTGTGTGTGTGTGTGTGTGTGTGTGTGTGTGTGTGTGTGTGTGTGTGTGTGTGTGTGTGTGTGTGTGTGTGTGTGTGTGTGTGTGTGGGTGTCCAGGCATATACTTTATAGTCCCTGAGCGACAAACAGCTGCTCGCTCGCTGTCTACCATGCTCTGACACACACTCATTTACAAGAGGCAGACATATGGAGAATTGTGTTCCTACGTAAATGTACATCCAGGTTCCCTATAAATAAACTCTGATGTTCCATCCACCCCTACCCTCTCTCTCTCTTTGTCTCTCCCTCTCTCTACCACAGATGTTTAAACAGCAGGCCGGCTCTCTGTCAAATGAGAAATTGAGGAAGAGAGGGATTGAGTAATAGACTGACAGGAGAAACAGATTGTAGGGAGATGGTTCTAGATCGCTGTTACTCCTGTTGGAAGCTAATCACGTTGATAGGTTTACGTAGCAGGCAGGGCCAAGCACGAGCTGATGGACAAATGTCAATAAATGTAGTTTTAAATTATTCCCATAACCTTTATGGAGACAGGAATATAACTTCAAGGTTCATGCAATCAGTGTTTTTGAGTGTTCCAAATACTGATTCAAAATAATGATAGTCTTGTCAGTAAAGGAAGTGAAAAATGGATGAGAATTTTGGGGACACTGATTACTAGGTGTCTGTTTGTGTGAGTGTATAGTCATGCTTTCATCTCAGAGTATGCGTGTGTGAGTGTGTCTTGGATTGTAATTTAGAGAAAATGGCCCATTTTAAACAGAATGTATTTTGATGTCAGACAATTGCTCTAATACACTCGCTGGCCTTGCTTTTAATGGCTCACGCAACGTCCTTTTCTCTCACACACCCCTCGTCTGGCTGGTGCGACGGTAAAAATGCGTCTCTGTGGTTCCTTCAGGTGAACACTGAGAGATAAGCTGGCAACAAGCTGGCAACAATATAGAGAAGCATCTGTGGTTCTTTAATCCCCCTCTTCCCTGCAAACTTTCTCTCTCATTGAGGTCTGTGATATTTTTTTTCTTATAATTCTCTCAAGCTTACCCCCCCCTTGATTCTCTCTCCCTCCTTGCTGCTTTTATCTATTCCCCCTTTCTTTTCTTTGTGATTTATGGGCCCTGAGTGTCCCTGCGTCTCTGTTTGTCCTGCCTCAGCCAGATATTATCAGCATCTAATCTTTGTGTCCTCTGTCTAGACTCGCCATGGAAGGTCTACCTATCAGAGGTCGATCCTGTGGTGAGCGAGGTATCAGTGGGGGGGCTCACACCTGCCAGGACCTATCAGTTCAGGCTTTGTGCTGTCAATCAAGTGGGCCGGGGTCAGTACAGCGCTGAGACGCAGAGGTAAGTGTATGATATGCACATTTAAAGACACATTGATCATTTGCCCAAATCTTCAACACACACTATAGGCTTTATTAAACACACATAACTTACTTGTGAAGACTAAGGTTTTCTTAAATAGCATGAACACATTTAAAATAGAATGTAGCACTGCTGTGATGTGTAAGAAATACACATTATTTGTATAACCCTGTTCCACCACTGTGTAATAAACTTGGTCACACTGCCTTACACAAACTGGGAATGAATAACCTGGAACCCTTCTATAGTCAAAAGAGATAATGTGCACACGCCTACACACTCTAATTTGTGCATCTTAGTGTGCGAGTGCGTTGCCATGATCAGGGATAGGGACACAGCATTTAGAGTGTTGATGAAACAAAGATGGATTCTAAAAAGGCAAGGGCCAACAAAGCATCTCTTTTTGTTTAGAATCAATTTCCTTTGCAATGAGCAATTTATATTCATCACATCCATTGCCGTGGATGTGTGTGGGACATGCGTGCGTGTGTGTGTGTACATGTGTGTATTTCCCTGCCAGTCTGCTTCCTTTGCATGCAGTGAACGGAACAGCAAAAATGATAAATTAAAAGATCTGTGTCTGTGTGTGTGGAAGAGAGGCTGTGGTTTGGCTTGAAAATGAAATAGATTGCTCTGCAGATGTTTGTTCGTGTGTGTGTGTGTGTTTATCCGATGAGAAAACACTAATGGGGGTAATTATGATGCTTTAGCACTGATGGAACTGGATAGAGTGATAGAGGGTTGAAGTAGGTGTGGCACTGGCAGGCTTACTACCAATTTGGCCCCTGAATCTGCACATACACCAAATATGTGACACTCACACACAATACAACAGATGTGGCCGAGTTTTATAAAGTAGACACACACAATCACGGTGTTGTCTGGCTGAAAAGAGTGACCAGGCAGCAGAAGCCAGTTGTGGTTTTGCCAAATAGACTCTCAATAACAACAGGACTCTGAACGCTTCACATTCACACACTTCAGATGACACTCTCCTTTCAGTTTCCTTCTATTCAGTTTGTACTTCTTCTATTTCTTTTGTTATCCCCCTGAATCTTTCTGTATTCTCCTTCTATCTTTCCTTATCCTCTTCAGCCTATTGGCAGTTATTATCCCTGTCCTTGCTGCGCCTCTCTTCTGCTCCTGCATGTTCCAGTGTATTGTTTGTGTCCAACCCAGTCTACAGTCCAAAGTTGGTTTGTTTTGGGGGCTGGAGAATAGATTGCATTAATCTTGTCTAAATGAAAGGCTGGCAGATGGACAAGTTATCACTTGTTAGTGTATCAGAGCAGATGGATACTTCTCTTCTTCAGTGTTTGTCTCATATGTAACCATGCACACTTTGCTTTTCATCTGCTGGATGTCTGCCTGGATAAGACGTGCACATTAGCACTCGTAGATGCCAAGGCGCGCGCGGCACTTTACACAACGGGAGATTGAGGGATTGAAAATGTCCTGCAGAAGCTGCGAGCTCCAAATGACAAAATGCAGTAATGTGGGCAGAGTGAGGGAACAGGGCAGAGGGAAGGAGAAGCTTGTAATATTCATGACAAAAAGCCCTTATTAAAGTTTGAACTTCCAGCTGCTTCTGCACTCTGCATTTTGTTCTTGTCCTGTAGAAGTCTTTATCAAAACAGCATTAATTTATACTTTTTTTTTCTTCTGTATTGCTTCACTTTTTCTTATTTATAGCTTGCAAATGATTGCTTTGGTGTAGGAAAAAGTGTCTTTGGAGATCTACCTACAATAAGAATATATGAATGAATGTGATCAAAGTTGAAAAACATTACCTCTAAATGCAGAATCTCTCTTGGCGAATCCAATTACGCCAGCTGGAGTCACACACACAGAGTTGTTCATGCATGACCTACACTCACACCATTACCATCTTTAAAGAGGAATCATTTACAGAGGAGAGACAGATTATGCATTAATGCCTGGCACTCCGGCATCATCAGAAGTTTAAAGCATCTGTCTCAATTCTCTTTGCCTTTGCTCTTATTTTTAATTCAGTTTGAATCATAACACTTCAGACATTAACATGCTGTATTAACTGACGAGAGAAAATAAAATACTCTTTTAATGCTATCACATGCACACTAACAGACACTCAATGTAAAAAAGTAATGCTGCAGGAGCTTTAAAGATTGACTAGAGATTAGTCCTCTGCTTTCCAGCATGTCAATCTTGAATGATATGTCTGTGGTGAACTGTGGCTGCATCGATGTGAAAGGTGCCTATAGCATAGTGAGTGATTTATTAAAACTATAGAGGAAACATCAAGAGGATTGCAGCGAGAAGGCTTTCTCTGATAAAAGCTCTGCTAACAGCTGGTTTTTCCATCAAAATGGCCGTGATTACAAGCATTTCACATTCTTGTAATCACAGTTCTTGCTGCGTCCACATATACTGTGTAGCCCTTAGTTAGTTGGAATTTTCTAAAAATAGTTAATAAGCTATATGTCCTACATGTTCCTGCCAGATCCCTTAGATAGCAATTGTGTAAGAAAGTAAAACATGAAGACAAACCAGACTCATATCACCAATGTACAATCCATACATCTAATATTGTGTAAAAAAAACATTTCCATCATGCAACAATAACCAACTGTACAACAGAATGAGACCAAATCTAGAAATCTTATTTTATCTTATCAGACTAAATGAAAAAGAGAATCTTCTCACAGTAGAGATTGATGTAGCTTCAGAAATCTACCTTGAACCCTATTACTGTGACATTGCAAGGCATTAAAGTGGACCTATCATGCTATATTTGAATAATATAGTGTAGGACCATACCTATATAAGGCATATTTATACTTTTTTTTTTTTCAAAATACCAAACAGATCATGCATTTTAGCCATGCCTCATTTCGCTCAATTTGAAAAATGTTTAGATCTGTTTTAGCAAGGGCAGATTCTGTGAGAACAGCACCACCTACAGGCCTGGCATATGTACTACAGCGTCTCCAGCGCTTTCGAACGGCAATGCCGTGGCTGTCTCCTCCTGATTGGTGGAGTTGGCCCAATAGCCGTAGCGCCACCGTCCTGACGTCAGGACAGTGTTCAAATCTGCATCAGTTTTTATCAGATCCGTTGCAGCCCCTTTTTTAGAGATTTGGGTATGGAAGGAAATAGAGAGGGTTGTGTTTTCTGACACGTGGTGAGTTCCCTTGAACACCGGGGACACATATTCATGTATAAAAGACGTACAAAAGTGCATTTTGCATGATAGGTCCCCTTTAAATAAAACAGATTTAATAAAGAAATGACATTTTATAATTGTCTTGTGAGTTTTTCCTCCTTACATTATTCATATTTGTATTAACATGCAAAATAACAGGGTCAACATTAATTTGTATTCCAAGTCATTTTAGCATCATGACAATTAAAACAATGTATGATCAATTTAATAGATGTTTTTTTTTCTTCTAGAAAATAAAGGTGTATTATCGTAACACATGTTGGATCTTGTGAACCCAACCATTTCTCCGCGGCTGGGGTGTGGCAGGCGGTCTCGGCCTTAACATAAAACAAAACCCTTATGGGAACGTTACATATTCTTGCCCAAGATCATTTAATATAACCACTTCCAAAGTCCAGATCCCAAACCTAATCTAGTTGAAGCTAAATGCTAACGTCAGAATGCACAGAGGCATGACAGGGGGGGGCGCGAGAGACCAGGAGGAAAAATTGTTATGACAAAAATGTGTTAAAAAAAGAAATTGTTATGCGTCGGCATGACCGGCAGAACACTAAACTGTTCTGTCGTGTAGTTACACTTAGAAACCTATGAGGGCGCTCTAGGACACAGGTGTAAGGCAAGGCAAGGCAAGGCAAGTTTATTTATATAGCACCTTTCAACACAAGGTAATTCAAAGTGCTTTACAAAAATGGAAGACATTTTAAAAATGGCATTTAAAATCAGTCATTAAAAAGGAAAGATAATAAAATAAACATTAAAAGAAAAAATACATGAATAAAAGTTAAAAGTTACAGTGCAGTTTAAGATGTGAATAGTTCAATTAAAAGCAGCGGCAAAAAGAAAAGTCTTCAGCCTGGATTTAAAACTAGTAAGAGTTGCAGCGGACCTGCAGGTTTCTGGGAGTTTGTTCCAGATATTTGGAGCATAATAACTGAATGCTGCTTTACCATGTTTAGTTCTGACTCTGGGGACAGAAAGCTGACCAGTCCCTGAAGACCTGAGGGTTCTGGATGGTTCATAATTTAGCAGTAGGTCAGACATGTATTTTGGGCCTAAACCATTCAAAGCTTTATAAACCATGTGTAATGTACATGATGAGGATGGAAGGTCAAGCCTGCAACCCCGTTTAAAAAAAAATGTGCAGTGCCAAACAGGCTCATTGCAGCCACTAATGCTGTGATGAGACACACTTTTTTGCCAAATATCAGCATTTTCTTTCTTTTCATTTTTTTGTACAGATTGCAAAGTGGCAAAGTATTATAAGTTATTGTTCTAGCAAAGCGATTGCACAATTGTATTATTTATTATTATTTTGAGCACACAGACTTATGGAGCATTGTTATATTATCACTGTTCTAGCAAAGTGATTTTTATTTATTTTTTAAAGGAATGCTCACGTTCATATTGATGTATTTTAATAAATGTTAACTTGGCCCATTACGTGACTATTTGTGTTGGGGGGCCTGACAGAAAAAGTTTGAGAACCACTGACCTACACAAACCTAATGTCAGGCAAGTTTTCAAACACAAATAATTTGAAACATTGTCAGTGATGATTGCATTAGTGACCATCAAAGGGAAGCATTAAAATTGACATTGCAGCTTTCATCTTCTAAACTAACTGTGTAAAATCATCGAGTGCTTTGTATATGTACAGTATGTAAACACAAGCTGTGATAATCTTTTGCCTTTTTGTGTAAAAGGTGTGACTAAGAAGCAGTCACCATAGTCAGCCAGTGTTACAACTGTTGATTCAAAATTCTCTTCTTATTTCATATTATTACATGAACTATGTCTTATGCTCTGCATACCACACTACAATAAGGACAGAGCATCGAGCATCAGATTGTATTTGTTGTGAAGCATTGTTGCTGGTATGCAGTAAGAAAAGTCACTGACCAACGAGGGAATGTCACTACAAATCAAACTGTTTTTACTGAAGTGACAAACATAAAGCACATATAAGCACAGTTGGAAATGTATGCCTCAGCTTGTCTGGATTCATTGTGAGAAAATGCACAAAGCTTCTGTTTTTCCCCGACAAAGTCTCTTTACTGTGTCAGCCTCCTCTGTTTGTGCTGCTTTTAGCCTCAGGCAAACAGCACAACATTTAAAGCAGACAAGACTCAAAGTGTCAAACAAGAAAAAAAATAATCTCATCTATTCGGCTGGCTTCACCCAATCATGTCATATATGGTTTCTCTCTCTTCCTTTTTATTCCTGTTGTCCTCTGCTCATTTCTCCCCGTTTCCTACCCATACTGGATCAAACTTTTACTATCCTGTTTGAATAGAGGCAGATTTAACATCCCGGTAACACCATTAACTTTAACAGTCGGTGTGTATGTGGATTTACAGAGAAAGCCAGTGGGCATTAAACTGTGGAAAATGACACAGATAGAACTTTTAGTAATTCCCACAGCATAGCAACTCACAAAATGCATGCCCTTCACACACACACACACACACACACACACACACACACACACACACACACACACACACACACACACACACACACACACACTAGAAAAACATGTAAAGCTCCTGCGGAAAATGTGCTCTTTCTTTAATAACAAGGGACAGAAAAGTATGTCACACAGCGTTTAGACAAAGTTACAGTTTGTGCTTGATTTGTTTGGATTCAGTGCATGTTTATCTTTTAGTTTGTATGTTAGATGTTTTTTCTAAGTGTATGCCTAGGTTAAAGTTTGTATATTTACTGTGGTCTCTGGTGTGAAGTTGCTGTCCTCACACTGAACCCACTGTATGAAATATTTACCCCGTAAACGGTTGGGAGGGAAATCAGGCAACTCACATGAAGTTTCTGCTATCCAGTATAAGTATGCCAGTGTGCGTGTGTGTGTTTAACGTCGAGGCAAATAGTGAATGACCACATCTGTTCAATACTGTATGGGTGTGTGGGTGTTTGTGTAGCGTGCATTTGTGTGTGTGCATTAATGTGCATCATCAATTTCAGTCAAAAGCAGTGGCATAGTTGAGGATTATATATACCTCATTTCCAAGCGGCTACACTAATGCCCATCTCATTCACACTAGGCCCATTAGCCTGTGTGTGTGTGTGTGTGTGTGTGTGTGTGTGTGTGTGTGTGTGTGTGTGTGTGTGTGTGTGTGTGTGTGTGTGTGTGTGTGTGTGTGTGTGTGTGTGTGTGTGTGTGTGTGTGTGTGTGTGTGTGTGTTCCTGCCTACACACTCTGGTGTAGGCACACCTGGTGCTGTCTGACAGTGCCTAACCTAATGGAAGTAAAGCACAGCTGTAAAACCACTGGCCTGTGCCATATATCCGCCTGCGCAAGTCTCCAGCTAACAGCTTTCACACCCTTACTTTCACACAAACACACATATGAATGTGTACACACATTCATAGGCACATAAAGATTCAGACACACAAATACAGAGAGGCATACCACGGCTAATGGCTCAATAGCTCATCGAGAATCATTCGGGGAGACATGGGGCACAGAGGGGAAGTGAGGGGGGGCGGAGGGATGTAAATCTCCAGACATAATCCATGGAAGGGAAAAGACCATCGGATGTAGCAGTCTGTCTTAAGCTGGTAGAAATGTGTTTGGTGTGTTTATAAGTGTGTGTGTGTGTGTGTGTGGACACATATGGGTCTGATTACGTTAGCTGAGCTGCTTACAGTAAAGCTAGAGGCTGACCAGCCTTAATCTCGGTGGGGCATGCGCGGGTTTACAGCGCAGAAGAGGTGGGAGGGAAATGAGTAAAAGATAGACGGATGAAATAATTGAGGCCAAAGGACACGATGGATGAAAGGTGAAAGTTTGCAGATGGGAGAGAAAAAATGAAGTAGGGGATCAAAGTGTCGAATGGAAAGATTGGAAAAGGGTTTGGAGACATAGAGGAGAGTTGAAGAGGGCAGAGAGGGTGAAGGATTGCTAGAAATAAAAAGACAAGCTCTTGGTTCATTTTCAATTAATAGTGATTAAATATATGTTGCTGTATTACTGTAGAGCTGGCTGACCGAGGCTACTGTGGTAGGGGTAACTTTGAAATAGAAAACTGCTCAGACAAAGAATTATTGTGTATAACTTTGAAATTGAAAAACCTTAAGTGAAAATAAATATATATAAACAGTAATCTGCCATAAGCAGACACAAAGTGCATGTTTGTTGTTATGATCAGCCAGTTAATAAAACACAGTTGTGATTAAACTTATACCGACCACATGAACGCTTTTACATTTGTTGTTTTAAACACCCAGTGTCAGCTCGATCATTACCAGGAGAAATCCTCTGGCGCGCTGGAAGTGATGCGTTAAACGTTTCCATCAGCAGCCGCGGTGGTTTGTTTGAAACAAATGAACAATATAGCCATTTGAGATGAAAAGCAAATGTAGTAAATGAAATTGCATGACACAAGTGGAGAACGAGGGATAAGAGAGATGAGCCTAGAATTCAATAGGAATTAATCAGAGCTGCTTAAGCTGTGAGATGATTCTCCATTATAAGTTGCCGCTTTGTCCCATGTGTGTCCAGTGACAAACATGATAATGTTTTTGCAGACAGTCTGACCCGCAGACTAGAAAATATGAAGATTCTTGGAAAATAATTGTTTTAATCTACTTAAGAAATAAACTGCTCCTGGGCTGTGATATGTTGGACATAAGATGAAACGCACAGATACCATGCCAACACTAAGGAATACAAATGTTCTCATTACAAAACACCAAATAAACATATTAAAAAGTATGTGTTTTCTTTCTTTCTTTCTATGTGTGTGTCAGATTGATGCTGAGGGAAGAGGCACCCAGCGCTCCTCCGAAGAACATTGTGGCCAGTGGACGGACAAACCAGTCCATCATGGTCCAGTGGCAGCCCCCACCTGAACCCCAGCTGAATGGAGTCCTCCGAGGATATGTACTCAGGTATACATACTTCTTTCTGCCTTTTTATTCCACTGAAAATATAAAACATTTATATGAATTTGACTGACAGACAAATTAAGCAATTTCACGCCATGGAATTTGGAATATTGTGACAGGCCTTTTTAAGAATTTCTGACATTTTAAAATTACATTCTCAAAGATTTTGTTCTCGGTGGCACCTTTGACGATATGCAGTAATGCAGGCAGGTTTTTTTCGGTCTCACCTCCCAGGTATTCAAACTGTGTTGCTGCAAATACGAGGGCGTTCAGTCGGTGGGCCATGGGGTCAATCTCAATTACCTCATTCGGTGAAAGATAATGGCTTAACAGACATTTATTTTAATAAAAAGATCAAGATTATTAAGTGAACATCCCTAATGTCTCATTACCAAATAATTGTTAGTTCCAGCCCTAGAGAACATCTCTGATCATGTATATTGTAATTAGGTTTACACCATATTTTTGTATCCCTCTTTATCAGATTCATAGCCACACAAACAATCGCACACAGACACAAGTGCAGATGCTCTGGCTGCCCTTGGTCCTCTGTCCTTCACTGTGATGTCTACCTAAAGTGTGACACATTGGGTGTAATCAAACTGTCATCAGCTGCCTCACACACAATTTGCATATAATTGCAGTAGAAGTTACCAGGCCTTTATCCTCGTTCAGTGTATCGTCGGTCTCCACTTCAGAAATCAGTTGAACATGAAACTACACGCTCATACATCTCTACTGTATCATTCCAGCTTTAATATGTGCTCCCCCTCCCCCTCCTCCCCCAGTGTGAGTAGTAGTGTGTCAGGTGGAGGGAGAGGAGAAAGGGGTTATCTCCTCTCCAATACAGATTCTCTGTCAGCCCCCAGCACCCTCTCGCTTTGTGTATCAGTGTGCATGAGTGTGTTCCTGTGTGTGTATACAGTTTGCATGTGTGATAGAGCGCTGACTCAGCCGGTGAAACGTTGAAATATCCTGTTGCGGGGTACGCTCCGTATTAAAACGCTGACATGTGGATTATTACTCCATTCAGCTCCATCAGATATGTACAATACCTAAGTGGTATTACACCTCCCTGTCTAGTCGGGTCATATATCCTTTTAAGTGGACATTTATATCACATGTAGTAAAGTGAGGCCTTGGAGGTGCACTATTCGGAGATGTCTACCAGGCCTTAAAGGGTTTTATTCTTTAGGGCATTCGGTCATGATTCAGGCAACTTACAACAGAAAATCCTTTCAAATACATCCTCTGTCTCTCAGTTGGCCAACAAAGCGATACTGTGTGAAAGGAAAAGGGTTTGTTTGTTTTACAATGTGTATTCAGAGACATATACAGTATGCACCCTAGTATGATGATGTATTTGTATATCATTAAGGGGACCTGTTGTCTTATTTATCAACTAACCAAGATGAAAAAAAATGTCATTACTGTTGTGGGTAAATCGTTGACAATTGTAGTTTGGTAAAACAAAAATACTTTATTTACAAATACTACTGAATTCAAAAATAGGAAAATATATACTTATGACATTGGGGTGTGCTATGTTCAAAGTATTTATTCACTTCTTTTGTTCTAATTTCTATTTTAAAATGTGGTTATAATGCATTCATTATATATTTGTAGTAGGTTTATATATACAAGACATTTGGTTTGTATTTTGATCCTTAACATTGAAGCATGAGAGATGATAGAGATAAAAACAAGTACTGCAAACATCAAGAATCATATAAAATAGAATGCAATAAGCAATTTGAGAAGTTATTTAATTTTTTTTATAAAAGCTATGTTTTATGAAGAGGATGGAATATGCAAATGTTCACATGTGCAATATTAATATGCACAATTAGAATAGATAATAATAATAGTAATAAATAAGGTATAATGTAATGCATATAGTGAGATCTGTAGGCTTAACTTTAATTCAACCTGAAGATCCCATGGGGTGGGATAAGAGTCGGTATCAGTGGGGGTCCCGGGCCTTATTGATGAGACCTTTGGGGTGAGGATTTGGTCTCGATGGGCCGCAGCTTCCTACCAGAGGGGAGAAAAAGTACTTTCTTGAAACATATATAAAGTAAACATCAGGAGCAGTTCTGCGTTTATCTTCATGCTCAAAGGCACTTAAAAAGTCAGAAGGAAGAGACAGGCAACAAAACCCCAACTATTCAGGCTTATCTGCTCTACCACCTCCATTTGTGTGTATGTTTTAACTTATAATGAATCACCGTCACTTCAGCTACAAGAAAACAAGTTTACAAGTGTTTCTGTGTGTGTGTGTGTGTGTGTGTGTGTGTGTGTGTGTGTGTGTGTGTGTGTGTGTGTGTGTGTGTGTGTGTGTGTGTGTGTGGTGTGTGTGTGTGTGTGTGTGTGTGTGTGTGTGTGTGGTGTGTGTGTGTGTGTGTGTGTGTGTGTGTGTGTGTGTGTGTGTGTGTGTGTGTGTGTGTGTGTGTGTGTGTGTGTGTAGGTACCGTCTGGCAGGGCTGCCAGGGGATTACCAGGAGAAGAACATCAGCAGCCCAGAGACCAACTACTGTCTGCTGAAGGATCTGATCATCTGGACTCAATACCAGATCCAGGTGGCTGCCTTCACTGGAGCCGGCCTGGGCGTCTACAGCAGTCCTGTCACCGAGTACACTCTGCAGGGAGGTGAGTTAACAAAACACACACACACACACACACACACACACACACACACACACAGATTTATATCACAGGCTTGAAGGACAAAGCAAATGTACCAAGACATTTTGAGACATTATGTCAATCATCCACCCATGCATGCACACATATCCCCATACTTAATGTATACTAGCATAAACATTATAGTAGCATAAACTTTCAATGTACATTCTTTTAACGAAGTTCACAGAGTAAGATCTGTCTCGCTCCGAGAGTCAATTATATCCTGGACCAAAAAGACCTCACATGTGGGCAATCTCCCATTAAACGCACACATGTTCCCACTTTGTTATGATGTTGCCCTGGAGGAACATGTGGTTGAGACAAACTTGGAGTGTTTCAAAGTGCTTCCTTTATGGTCAAATAAAAACTATAAATATATTTATTGCAAAGCACTAGATTATTTAAATGTGGAAATAAGGCAGCAATTATTTCTCATACTTGAGCTGATAAGTCAACATACCAAACTTGATCCCACACAATTACGTCTTCTTATTTCCTATATGAGTAAGATGCAAGACCCCCACGTTTCGGTGGTTGTAAGCTTGGGTAATGGACAGTAGCTGCAGAGCAAAATAAAAGGATAGACCTTTATTATTAATAATAAGGAAGAGAATAGTTCACATAGATATAAAGGCCTTATATATAGGGTTCGTAGCAAACACAATTATTTAAAAGAACGTGATATGTCCGGCAGTGGCTCAGTCAGTGTAGCTGTATTTGATGACTTTCAACATCTGTCCAGGGACTGCAGATGATGAATAGCCTGTTGGCTAACTAGCGCATTTACAGAAATGTCAATCAATGTGCACTGTCCCTGTCAAATAAATAAAAACATTTTAAAAAAGTAGGGTCGCCGGTTCAAGTCCCCGACCAGACCTAAAATATGGAGTGTGGACTGCTACTTGGAGAGATCCCAGTTCACCTCCTGCCCTGCCGTGGTGCCCTTGAGCAAGGCACCGGACACCCCGCTTCCACCCTCACTCCCATTGCTCCCCGGGCGCTGTACAATAGCTGCCCACTGCTCCTAGTACTAGACTCCTGGTACTAGGATGGGTTAAAAGCAGAGAACAAATGTCACTGTGTGTGCTCTGCATGTGTGACCATTAAAGAGGGTTTCATCCTTCCCAATTCTATTCTATATGTTGCTACAGGTCTGAATCAACAACTCCAGCCAGGAATCTAACTTAGACCTAATAGATTTAATTGATCATATTCATTGTCTTTATCCAGTCATTTAAAATGTTCCCAGATTTGCTTTTAATGTGGATATATTTTGAAGCAATTATGTGGCTGCATATATCCCTAGTTAAAAGCCACTACACATCCATTTCTGTAATGGTAACATGTTTTAATAATGGTTCGGTATTTTGTAAGTTTTTGGATAGACTACTGAGATCACAGTTTCAGGCGGCAGTCCTTCCAAAGGCTGGTTGGCTTCTCTCTCAGTGATATGATGAGGATTCTAGCTTTGAGAGGAGCCAATTGATGTAGTTCACACTCAAGTCAAAGTTGCTCCTGAGGCGTCTCCTCAAACACATAAATCAGCTTCAACCAACTGGGAGGAGACCCAAGGGGCCGCCCAGGACTTGCTGGAGGGATTATACCTCCCATCAGGCCAAGGAGCACCTCAGGGTGCTACAGGATGAGCTGGAGGAAGTTAATGTCTGTGCTGCTCTATAAATATATTATATGATACTTATAGTGTGTTGTATTAAACATGGCTGTGCAGAAGAACACACTTCAAAGTCTTTCAAACATAAATCAATGCGAATGTAGTGAAAGACGGGAGATTGTAAGTGAAGACGTTAAAGGGAGACGAGAGGAAGTAGTTGTTGGGGTAAATCTTCTTCTAAAAATGTCCTGACTTTTATTTCGACAGTATATAATCATTATTAAAGACGGGTTGGACTACGCACACACACATGTGCACATAAAACTCACTGTCATTATTACAAGAGTTCAGGACAGGTTTATAGACTCGGGAGATGGAGTTAGGCTCATTAATTATTCTAATGTGTTTTAATGGGAGTGTCTGCGATGGATTGGACATTTCTCTCTCACTATCTCTGAGAGGATGTGATTGAACTCAGTGTTGGACTCTGATAACACTGCTCTTCTCCCGCTCTCTCAAACACAGCCGTACGCGTATATTAGGATCCCCCAGAGCACAGAGTTTAGTGTTTTATCTGCGGCTGTGAGCTGCGAGGGGTTAGAAGCCGATCCCCAGGAGTATAGTCAGCGTGGCGGGGGGGAGGAAGGGAGAGCATCTTTCACATCAATTCATCTTCCCTCTCCCTCTCTGTCTTCTCTTCCTTTGGCTCTCTTCTCACTCTCTCTCCCTCTCCTCTCTCTCTGTGTCTCATGGCCTCTTTGGCTCAAACGTAAGATGTAAAGGGCATTCCCATCATGCAACAGTGCTTCATCACTCTGTGGCTCTGTAGCATCAGCATAAACCCCTTACAGTGTAATCACCATCACATGTGCCAACAGACACACATACTGTATGTATATCACACACACATGCACACACACATTTCACGGTCACACTCTTCTCCTCTTGCCAAGCGTTATCATGGACCCTCTTTCTCTGCTGACTGCTGCCGTGATGCATTCTATATAATGCATAAATAATCACATATAAAGGAACATTTATACACTTCCATGAAGGAAAATGTGAAGAAAAGACATGAGGCCCAGTGGACGATACTTGGATAGGAAGGAATAAATCAGTGCATTACTTGTGTTTACCAATTTTAACTCCAGACAGCATCCTGTTTACTTTCCCCTACATTTCATAGAGGAAACCGCTGTAATATATACACAATTTCTTATCTCTCTTAGCACCCTGTCTTCTCCATCTCACTCTCTGGTGGATGATGAATGCCACGGCCAAGTTTTACACGCTTCAAACAGACTTATTGCTGCTCTTTTATTTACTCTCTCAATTATTACTATTTTTGCTTTTGTTCGACTTCAAATTCTTATTATTTCATTTTTTATTGTTCAAGTCTTTGAACTGACATTCAAATTCAAACACAGAAAAACTGGTCTCCTAGTTTATCACTGATTGTTAGAAGAATGTATAGATGTTTTTAAGCAAGTGAATACATTTCCCATGGTTAGAATAGTTACACTTCACTAACTTAGCACTATAACTTCAGTTTATTGGTTATATGAAGTACTATGCAGTTTGTGAGATAGTGTTTTCTTTGGCTTTAGACAGAGATTTTGAAAGAAATAACCGAGCATCAGCTTCGGATTGCATATGTTTTATTAACAGAAAACCCACAATACAAAGTATAGATGTGGAGTTTGGAAGAAGTGGGCATTCAGAAAGCATATCTTTTATACTATTTAAAAGACAAGATCCAAAACTTGTCTTTTGATTTCGATTATTTATGGTGTTGTCAATTCTTTATTATAACCTGGCTCTTTCCATTTCTAAAACTTCATGTGAATGCAATACTAAATTGCTGCAGTGCTATGGAGCTATTTCAGGGTCATAAGTTTTGATCATTAAAAAAAATGCAATTTATTTGAAAGTTCAAGTTTTTATCCTGAACTTTGAAAAATACAATGATGTATTCAAAATAAAAATAAGTATTTGAAATCATTTTTCAGGTTGAATATTATTTTGATTCAGTTCAGCAATTTTTTTGAATAAAATATTTATTTTCAGATTTCACTTTTATACATATTTTGATATTTGAATCCTTCTTTTTTTCAGTTGCAGATTTTTCGTTTTTCAGATTCAAAACAATTATTTTTTCAGTTTCAAATCTTGTTTTTTCAGGTTTCACATTGCTTTTCACCTTCAGATCGTTTTTCACTTTCAGATCTTTTTTTTTCACTTTCAAACTTTTGGCCCTGATGTTGGTTGGGGGGCGGGGCTTAGCAAAGAGTAGTTTGGCATCCTGAGTGACAGGCCTCCCTCTGTCATGTTGCCTTCATGGATGTTAGGTAGCGCGAGAAATATAACTCAATACTTTCTATACACAATACTCCCGTGATTGGTGTTAAACAAAACTGATACCAGCGTCAAAGTTCCGTTAAGCGAGCTGTTGAGCATCGTAGTTGGCAACAATCAAGGTATAAGCGCAATAAACTGTGCTGGAATGTGAAATTACGTATCCGCAATCAAGTGTTGTCCTTCCCCACTTCCACGTAGCTCCATGAACGCAGCATAGTATTGGCTTGGTTTTTGCGATCAGAATCAGAATACCTGTATTAGTCCCACAGGGGATACATTTACATTGTTACAGCAGACAAGAGCCAAATACAGCTTAATGTTACCTAAAGCATGCATAACAAAAGTATTAAAGATTAAAAAAAGAAATTATATATTTTTTTAAAGTTACACATTTTACATAATACACACCCTGTAACAGTTCTGCGGATTTAGCAGCCAGGTATATATTGCACAGTTTTTAACGGCATATATATATTGCACATATTGCAAATATTGCACATAGTTGGTATTTATCAACAAGAGGTGTTATAGTCTGTGTTGTTTTGTGCGGGGTCTACTAGGGCTGTGCTGGTTGTATAGTCTGACCGCTGCAGGAAGGAAGGACCTGCGGTATCTCTCCGTGAGACAGCGGGGGATGTCCGTCAGGTCCACCAGAACAACCTGCTGGCTCGTTGCGGATACGTAATTTCACATTCTAGCACAGTTTATTACGCTTATACCTTGATTGTTGCCAACTACGATGCTCAACAGCTCGCTTAACGGAACTTTGACGCTGGTATCAGTTTTGTTTACCACCAATCACGGGAGTATTGTGTATAGAAAGTATTGAGTTATATTTCTCACGCTACCTACATCCATGAAGGCAACATGACAGAGGGAGGCCTGTCAATCAGGATGCCAAACTACTCTTTGGTAAGCCCCGCCCCCCAAGCAACATCAGGGCCAAAAGTTTGAAAGCGAAAAAAAAAGATCTGAAAGCGAAAAAAAAAAGATCTGAAAGTGAAAAACGATCTGAAGGTGAAAAGCAATGTGAAACCTGAAAAAACAAGATTTGAAACTGAAAAAATAATTGTTTTGAATCTGAAAACGAAAAATCTGCAACTGAAAAAAAGAAGGATTCAAATATCAAAATATGTATAAAAGTGAAATCTGAAAATAAATATTTTATTCAAAAAAATGAACTGAATCAAAATAATATTCAACCTAAAAAATGATTTCAAATACTTATTTTTATTTTGAATACATCATTGTATTTTTCAAAGTTCAGGATAAAAACTTGAACTTTCAAATAAATTGTATTTTTTTGAATGATCAAAACTTATGACCCTGAAAGAGGAGAGAGAGATGTTGCTACAGGTCTGAACCAAGAACTCCAGCCAGTCATCTGACGTTCTGCCTCCACTGTCTGCCTCTCAAATCTTTGACCAGTAGACTTAATAGGTTTAATTCATCATATTCACTGTCTTTATAGGCCGTCATTGTTCAGCGCCCCGGGCTGTCCCCGAATCTCACTTAGTATTTCCTTAACTGATGCTCTGAAACACAAGAATGCTTAACACAAAAGATGAGATTAAGTTCATTGAAAAATTAGGTCATTTTGCAGCAGAGAATATCAGCGTAGGTTTGGCATTTAACTTTTGCAAGCTAAGCAGATCTTTTTTAATTAAAAAAAGAACTGAATATCAATGTGAAATACTGAAATATGGTGCTGTATAATATATGTCCAACCACCACTTGTTTAAAAAGTAAAAACATAACCCTGAGAACCCTGTTGTACCTGTGCAGCTCAGGGCTCCAGGTTTGTTACTGTATATTTTTCCAATGTATCCAAACAATCATCTACTTCCCTGTGGTGGGCACATTGCTGCTTAATGTTAATGCGTGTGTGTTTGTGTGTGTGTGATCTGTGTGTGTAGTTCCCACAGCACCTCCGCAGGAAGTGGAAGTTTTGGCTATAAACTCGACTACCATCCGCTTCACATGGAGCCCGCCGCCTCAGCAGTTTATTAATGGCATCAACCAGGGATACAAGGTAAGCCTCTGTGCTTGTGTGTGTGTGTGTGTGTGTGTGTGTGTGTGTGTGTGTGTGTGTGTGTGTGTGTGTGTGTGTGTGTGTGTGTTATAACTCGGGTAAAACATCAAGCATAGAACTGTACGTTCAGTTTTTTTCATGTGGGCTGCATCTCACCGTTATTGCATGGAGAGATTGATTAGTAATGTAATTATTTTAGTTGTAAGTTAATGATACAGAAAAATTAATGTAGGCCTAATGTCCTCATAAGGTTACTCATCCTTCATCATAATTTTCTTAAAAGTAAAAACAACCCCTGCCCCGATACTAAAATCAAAATGATATTAAATATGCATCGCGGCAGATAAGTAAAGAGCCAGTATTTTATTAATACTAAGTTCTCATTTCCAAGTCTTCTTATCTGTGGATCTTTTAAAGAAGATTTCAAAAAACAGTCTATAATAAAACATTCATCTATTTTCATCAATTCCACAGTTTAAATTAAGATAGAGATAGCTGCTTCTAAAATAAAGCCTCACCTCTGTTCTGGTGAGTGGGTACATTTGGTGAAAAACCTTATTAACCTCTCATAGGACTTCCAACTCATAGGTCATGTCCCAGAATGCATTGCCTTGCTCTTGTTTACCCAAACGCTTAGCCCAGCCAAGTGAGGGATCAGCTCCAGGTAGAAATGAAAATGACTGATAGAGGAAAAAGAGAAAGGATTAAATAGGGAAAGTGAAGAGAACGTGTTGAGAAAATAGGGAGCAAGCGACCGGAGAGAAATAGGAGATGATAATGAAGAAGCAGGATAATGGGGAGCAGGGTGAGAGCTAAGGATTGAACAGTGTGAGTGATCTATACTGTATGTAGTAATTCTGCTAGGTGATTTATTCGTCACTTTATTGTGGCATCCAACCCCTAAGGAACGGATTAACATGACAAAGAAAACACATCACATTCTTGCTGCGCGTCACTGGGTCCGTGTGCGTGTGGATGTTTGTGTCTTTGTTCGGTGATAAATACTCTATGGCGTTCTTTCTGTTTGATGTGGCTTTTTGATGCTATCTCCGGATACCACGCTTTACCACTCAGAATCAGTGGAGCCTCTCGGTGCCGCTGCATGTGGATGTGCCTCTTCTGGTGTGTTGTGCCGGTAAGAGGACAGTAGATAATGATATTAATTAAAAGAGGATATGAAGCAAATCTTCATCTCATCTCACCCCCCACAGATCACTGACTGTATACAATACCCTTAAGAATAAATGATATCCTGAGGGGGAACCAAAGAGCCACTTCTGATGCGTTTTCCATGTCCTTGAAGCTGTCTTCATATGGCTTACTTTAGTTTTTCTGTTGAAGTGGAGAGGAGTTCAAGACAAGTTGAATTATTTCGTTCTCTTTTCTTTCTTACTAAAATGTTTCCTTCCAGCTATCTTTCTATCCATCTATCTAAACATACTTACTGACGAAGAACAGAGCAAGAGTTTTACATTAAAATTGCGATTTGAGTCCTGGTTAATTTAGCCCTTTTACTGATGGTAACAGGAAATGTAGTTCAATACAACATGTCTCAGAATACTGGGGGCAGCAAGAGAAGTCAGGCAATAATTGGCCATAGAGACAGTGAAAGTAGCGGTTGGTGGTGTTGAAGGAGGGTGTTACCTTTCTGAGAAGGTGGAGGTGTCCATCCTGTTGCCTGCAGCTCTTCATCCAACAGCTCACTGGCTGTTCCTGCAATATTTCAAACTAATCAGCTATGAATAATGCAACAAAAATGACAGTTTTGTTGTTTAGTGGATGCATTTTAATGATCCATAGCAGCCAGTGTGAAACCTTCTATAAAAAAAAACACATTGCATTTCCTGTGATAATAAAATATATAATAATAAAAGTCACGTCAAGATTAGCCAGTTAAATGCTTTTTATGTGAAGCTGCAAAAGAAGGAAATGTTTGGTTTGCATTAGCAGTAATTGAATGCAGCATTTCTTCCTAGGAATATAGCCACAGATACACAGTTCATAATACAGCAACTGTATACATTTTGCAATATTTGCATCACTATTGTGTAACCTCATTGGGAGATAGATTTTGACTTGACAGACATTTATTTAAATGGAAATCTTCCAGATTGCCACTTTAATGGAATTGCATTTGAATTCTCGTCTTGAAAAAAAGATGCATTGACAGCAAATTATGCAGAAATATACAGTATATGGAGTATATGCACTAACCAGCTCAGTATATGGAACACTTTATAAATAATTCTGCCCTATACATGATGTACCGCATGTGGCAGATCAATTTGTGTTGTTATATGTTCTTCAGCACACTTTTGGTTTCCATAGCAATCAGTTCCAGAAGTCACATGTTACTATCTCAACAGCAGACCCAATCATCCAGCACCCTTTGAACGAGGAGTGGCATCAGATGCTCGAGGGTGCAAGATCAGCACACTCTTAATGCACCCAAACTGTACTGTACTGATAATGAAGTACAATTCAAATCCTTCTTTTACCATGTCAGACTTCGCAGTGCGGCACCCTTTAGGCGGGGAGAGAAAGCAGCCACTTAGCTCTCTCTGGGTAACAGATCCCGTTAGGAAGTTCCTTTATTTCTGATTGGGTTCTTATTTCAGAGAGATAATAGGCAGTTTGTACAGTGATAGAGCAAACCTTTTTTAGTGTATCAGGCAATATACGTTTGTTTTTGTATCACTTATTTCAAAAATCTTGACAGTATATAGATACACAGTCGGAAATATTATATTATAATGGAGACATATAAAATGTAACTGGGAATATATTAAGAGCTAACTGAACCTGTAGTCCAGATACTTTTTTTACCAGTGCAGAAATACTATAGAACATAGTTCAGTAACAGGCGGACCGCGGTCCGGACCCAGACGCCGACCTATACGGACCCGGACCTATAATCAATACATTAATAGGGGATTTCAATTTTGACGGGGCGATTCTATTTAACCGCTGCCGACAGGGGGCGAAAGAGACGAGTGAGCGATACAGGGAGAGAAACACAGAAGAAGAGATGAGAGAGCGGCAGAGAGAATTGGAGAGGAAAGTGAGTGAAGAGAATAATTAGCGATACAGGGAGAGAAGCGGAGAGGAGAGTGAACAGGCGTGTTAGCGGCAGACAGGGAGAGACAAATAATTACACATGGCGCTCTCCAAGAAGAGGAAAGTGGACAGTGAGAACAGAGCTTTTAATCCTGAGTGGACGGACTCATTCATGTTCATCATGCCCACTGGGAGCACAACACCAGTGTGTCTCATTTGTTCAGAGACCGTGGCGCTCATTAAAAGTGCCAAAACGCCACTATGAGACAAAACACAAAGTGTTTGACCAAACATTCCCTCTCAAGTCAGAACTGAGGTCACAAAAAAATTAGCATTCTCAGAGCCCAATATGATCAGTCCACCAGGATCAAAATTAAAACTAAATATCGTTCCAGGCTAACCAATGAGCACCTGCATGTGTGTATGAGAATGGCCCTGACACCATTTCAGCCCAGATTTACAAACTCCTGGCAGGACAAGCTCGAGCTCAATTCTTGCACTGAACAAAAGAAAGCGAGTGAGGGACTGCAATATAAGAGGGAAAGAAAGAGAAACTTTAAAACTGTTCAATTGTTCTGATGTGTAAAGACTGATATTGTTCTATCATCGGCTGAAACTGTTAGGTCATGATGTGAAACGGTTAACAAAGAAAAAGGGAAACTCAAGCTGCTGCTCCACTTTATTTATCTAAAATTAAGCACTTTTAAGATGCACACATTTTCAAAAGCTATTTTATTTATTTTCTCTATTTAATTTTTAAATGCAGCCCGAGAGGAACATTACACATATCCACAGTATTTACTGTATATCTGTATCAGTACAATGTTAATTGACAATAAATATTGTTGTTTTAGAATTGTACTTTCTTTATTTGATTGGCAGTCAGTTGTTGATTACATGCAGACGTTGATACAGCTACAGGTTACTTCAATATATATCACACTAATTCATAAAGCAACTTAGACATTTTGATGTTCCGGACCTTTGCATGGGGAGATTTTCTTTAACTGGACCTCGTTGAATTTTAGTTGAATACCCCTGCTATAGAACAAATGTGGCGATGATGAATATATCCATAAAATACATAACATGAATCAGGATATTAAAAAGACAAATGGCATATCAAAGTAATTAAGAGCCAAATGGCATAAATTGTTAAAACCATTACAGAGTGTATAAAAAAAGATCCTAGAAAAATGTAAAGACAAAACTGACATTGTATACAGTTATTAGCTATAACTACATCCATGCAATATAGATATGGGATCCTAATGCTTCTGTTTTTCCCCTAAGAAGACTATTTATGGGCATATATATTAACTGATACATTATTCAAGTTTTGGAGCTTTGCACTTAATCTGAAAAACTATAGGACTTATGAACGTATGATTTTTGCATTGTTTTGATGGTTGTGGTTTGGTATTTTGAGAAGCGTGGGAGTCCTAAACACTTTCCTTTATGAGAGGCGCCTGTCTGAAGGTTAGGATGAGATGAAGAGCATGGTGATGTTTCAAAAGCTCATGGTTAATAGTCTGGACCAAAGGTTACCCACCACATTGTTTGGCCTCCTTCCTGTCAGCGTGATTATACGTAATAATGTGTTGTGTATAGGAAATACTGCACAAAGCTGATTAAATGAACTTTAACAATGTTTTGATATATCGCTGTCTTGGTTTACGATGCAGCAGAAGATTGTCCGACGCTGTTCAGTAAGGACAACTGAATCTCATCAAGTCATTTGTATTATTCATCAAAGTGAAGATTGACCTCACGTACAAGTTTTCGCACATCGCTGCCCTTGTGATAATAGGAATTCATGCCGTACAAGGACAGTGTGGAGAACATGAGTGTGGCTCATGCTCTGTATGCCATCAGTAACACTGCACACAGAAACAAGCCTGTTGCCTAATCAACAGCGTTGGTTACTATTCTGTTACATAATTTACTGTGCAGAGAATTAGACCAGATGAAAGAGGACATAGCTGACAACACAGTGAAGATTTAAGACAACAGATTGGACGGTGGTGGTGTTTGCAAAGCATTGAGAACACACAGTATTCAGACAATGTGCATACAGGTCAGCGTTTTCAGAAACAAACAGAGGCTTTGCTTTGCATCCCGACGGCAACGCACTGCTAATGAATGTAAATGTCTAACCAACAGTATGCTATTAAAAAGACATGTTAAATTCTATAATTAAATGCAGCTTTTGTATAAACAGCTCTTTTGCTTACCTCTAAGCCATTGCACTGCATTATTCTGATGAAAACTTCACATCTTAGCCAGTTAATGTCTAACTAGGAACTATAAATATTGTGCCACATCACAGTTTTGCCCATGGCTTATCTCAATATGTAAGTGTGTGCTTTTCCCTGTTGTTTTTGTGTATAAAGCAATAATGCAAACCAAACTAGTGTGGTTCTGAATATGAATTAAGACTCACAATACAGGCAAATTCACTTTT
Organism: Trematomus bernacchii; assembly: GCF_902827165.1. Classification (NCBI taxonomy): domain Eukaryota; kingdom Metazoa; phylum Chordata; class Actinopteri; order Perciformes; family Nototheniidae; genus Trematomus; species Trematomus bernacchii. The sequence goes on along the minus strand of NW_022987593.1, from coordinate 5,727,438 downwards.
CATTAGGCCTTTAGTCGTACTAATAATCAAACTTCAGATGCTGTTATGACTGATAATGACCTCTTAGCAGGAATTTATGTAAAGTGCCAAATTCATACGTAAATAAATGCTTACATTTTAATATATTTGGAGCGCAGAAAGCTTTTAGCGGAAATGAAACATGACTATTGTTTTGCCATTTTGAAAATGTGTAAATAGCATTGGGCAATTTTAAACTTTAATGACATAAACCCATGGGAATCAGCCTGATTCATAAGAAGATTCACAATAGCTCTAACTGGTACGAAGTTTTGTCTCATAAACGCAGCCTGAATAACAATATTTGGACTTGGTAGCCTCAAGCTAATACTGCTTGATTAAAATAATGACTAAACAAAATAACTGACTGACTATTGCAACTTAAAGTCACTGTGTGAAACATTAGTTTAGACATGTGAACTAAATATGCACAAATTATGTAGCTTGCAAGGCTTTTAAGTATAATAACATTAAAACAAAACAAACAAGTGTGTGAATGGCTTCATGGTCATTAACTGTGTTCATCCTATCACTTCCAACTGTTCGCCTCGCTGCACACAAACTCCACCAAGTGTTGGAAAGACTATTCCAAAAAATAAACGATGAATAAATGTGTATATGATAGCTGCAATATATACTGTGCAATAAACTCATAACTGTGATGGATTATTTAAGAAGAAGCAGCCACTTTCTGTGGTCTGTTAGTATGAACATAGACAGTACAAGTACACACATGCACAGGACCTATACACATGAGGTCTGAATACACACATGCTCAAACACATGCATCTTCTTTATGGAGCGGTGTCATTGCAAACTGTCATGTTTTATGGCGCCATAGAGCAGTTGTGGATTTGGTGCATTGCTCAAGGACACATCTTATTGGGACTTGAACCAGCGACCCAAGACAAGTCTCTACAGACTGAGCCACTGCAGCTACTGACCTAGACATCTCCACTAACCATCTCTCTCACTCGACACAGCTGCTGGTGTGGCCAGAGAAGTCTCCAGAGGAGGTTATCGTGGTAACCATCACCCCGGACTACCCTGGTTCTCGCCACACAGGATTGGTCAGCGGACTGAAGAAATTCAACTGGTACTTTGGCTCCACCCTCTGCTTCACAACACCTGGAGACGGCCCCAGAAGCTCCCCCATTCTGCTGCAGACACACGAGGACAGTGAGTACACACACACACACACACACACACACACACACACACACACACACACACACACACACACACACACACACACACAAACACCCACTCATGCTTCAATGTGAATAAAGCCAGAACAAAAAGAACGCCATCAGCCTCTCCTGTGAATAATAATGAAAGTGTTTTGATTTGCTCTGCGTTCAGTCCAGCTGTTTTCTATCAGTGTGAGTCACAGCTGTGAACACAATGTCGTCTCTCAGGCTCATACTTTCTTTAGTCTACTTTTGAATCTTTTTGTTCTTAGCTGCCCCCCCCTTTTTTTTTTCGACTGTCTCTTTTTCTAATTTCTATGTTTCCAGGCATACTGGTATTTATAGCCTACTGTTCCATGGATAAACATAATAGCTGCCACTCCCAGTTGCAAGTACACATGCACACAGTCGCACCATCAAATAAACACAATAGCCTATAGCCAGACCGACAAGCAATTATTACCAACCAGCAATTATCGAGTGGGAAAGGGATATTAGAAGACGTGTGTACACACACACACACACACACACACACACACACACACACACACACACACACACACACACACACACACACACACACACACACACACACACACACACACACACACACACACACACACACACACACACACACACACACACACACACACACACACACACACACACACACGCACATGCACACACTCTCACAGCGCCATGGACTGGTATTGATTGGGTGCTGGGTGGGTTTCAGGGTTAACGGTGGGTGTAATTCTTGCTTGATGATAGCTTTTTGCGTGTGTGTGTGTATGTGTGTGAGTGTTATTGAATGTCTCAGATGAATAGCTTAATCGCTCTGCAGGGAGAGTGGTTAGAGAGCACTACATGAAATGAGAAATGACAGGCATGCTTGCACCTGACTGCATGTGTGTGCGTGGTGGTCAATGCTGACGTGATTAGGAGGTAGTGTGTGGAGTTGAAGGGCAGAAAGTAATGGGTTGCATATACAATGGGTTTGTGTGCTTCGTGTGGATGGCATGATTTCCTAAAACCGTACTGCTGATTTAATAAAAATATTACTCATTAAATCTGATGTATGTTTTTTCCAGCACCTGGACCTGTTCGTCACCTGAGCTTCACTGAAATCCTGGACACGTCTCTCAGAGTCAGCTGGGCAGAGCCTGAAGATAAGAACGGCATCATCACCGGTAAAAGCATTTTCACTCATGCATTCCTCCACCACCTCCATCTTTCTTCTATAATCAAGAAACTTTAATTTTAAGACATTATTTTCAGTCCCACTAACAGCTGTGGTAAGGTGAGCTTAAATTAAGGTAGTATGTTCTTGCCAGAAAATAAAATGCACAATGATAAAACATTATGTGCCCAGCGTTTCCAATTAAAAAGGATTCTTCACAGGTGGACCAAAACAGTGTGTAGAATAACAAATTGAACTGAAAAAGCGGCAAGCATCCCCTTGAGGCAGCAGTGAGCAAGGAAGCCTAAAACTTTTATATTTTCTTCAGAAATCTTCACTTAGTCTTTTATTTAGTGTCTGGCGTCCACGGACACCCCTTGTCTCCGACACTGTGTGTGTACAACTGATTCATCATCAGCTAATCCCTTCTCTCTGCAGCTTGTCTTCTCACATTATCTCCAACATGCCCTCATCCCACGCATCCCAACACCCAGGGTGGTTGTTTGTGTGGCGCATCACAGAGCTTAAGGCACTTTTCTCCCAAAATCTTTTTCGCCTCAGCTCGTCCATAGCTCTGTTCAAAGAATGGTGCTGTGAATTATGCGATTACACTACATTGTGTGTGTGTGTGTGTGTGTGTGTGTGTGTCTGTATGCGTACATTATGTACGTATGTATGTGTGTGCTGTCGACATGGCCGCACCATGCCGGACATTCATCAGGCACCTACACAACAAGATCACAGTGTGTCAGCATCAGGATGCAATGGCTTTACAGACTGCTTACACATTGTGTGTAAGGGGGGGGGGGGGGACACAGTTATTTAATGAAGGTCACCTTCCACATTTACTCTTTTCTCCTCAACCTGCTTTCGTCCAGCTCCAGGTGAGCACAGAGACAGATGAGGGACCATTCACCCTCTCCAGGGCTTTACCTACAAGTGGCATCCCACACACAGACACACACATGCACACACACACGTAATTGAAGGTGGTGGAGTGTGATGCATGACTGTGAAGATGCGTACGGACAGACGGGGATTTTCTCTGTAGTAACCCCTCCCTCCCTCTCTTCCTCCTTTTTGGCTCTGAACCTCTCATTATACTGTGTGTGCGTGTGCATGTGTTTGTGTGCACACATGTCCGCTCATGTCTATGTTCACCTTTATTAACCCAGTGTGTGCTCTACACCCTGCAGGCTACGTGTTGTGGTGGGAAGTGCCAGGCGTAGAGTCGGGTCGGGTGGAACGTACACTCTCAAACTCCACCCTGCAGCACCAGCTGACTGGCCTCACCTCCACCACACTGTACACACTGCAGGTGGCCGCGCTCACTGCCGCAGGACGGGGCGTGGTCACACCCTCCACCATCTCCACTGGAGTCCCACCAGGTACAATAAACACTCCCTCAGATTCTCTCTTGTGTTCGTGTAGCAGAGTAAATATGAGTTATTATCTCGCTCGATGCCATTGTCTTTCCTCAGGCTGATAAGTGGCTGTTATTGTGCATCCATGAATCATCACCCACACATGCACAGTCACATCTAAGTTAGTCATTTACAGCTTATCTGAGAGCGTGTTGGTGTGTGGTTTAATGTGTGTATTCCATGTGCACGCCATGCTTGTGTTCATGATGAGTTTGCACGATTGGACTTAGGCCAAGTTACAATCATTATTAGTGCTGATTAACTGCAAATGGCAATGTGGAGTGAATGCAGAGATGGGAGAGAAAGGGCAAGAGACAATCAAAGAGCACGGCTGAAGAAGAAGAGTAGATAGAGAAACATAACAAGGAAAGAACAGAGGAAAAAGCATATCCGAAGAACACAAGAACCTAGTCCCTCAGAAATTGACTGAGAGGAAGAGGAAGAAAAGGAAAGAACAACTTTGCTCGTACAGCTGAATTTTTGTCCTAACATTTTCTGATTACTAATTTATGAATAAAAGCAGAAAAAGTGAAAGCAAGATGGATACAGACATTTCTTAGATTCTGAAGTTATTCATTAATTCATGAAAGCAAAAGACTGAAGGAAAGATGGAGGACTGGATATTAGGAAAAAGAACTGAAGAAAGAGCAGAGAGAGAGAAAGAGAGAGATCCACCCAGCATAGATTCTTGTCTTGTTTATTTATTCATGAATTCATGGAGAGAGAGAGAGTTTTGTCTTTCATCTGAGCAAGGCAGCTGATATCAACATGTCCACATTATAACCCTTTACAAGTTTGCTGCATGCACTTTCAGAGCAATAGTGGCTGAAAGCTATCATTTGTCGTTTGTTGCTCACATGTTCCTCTTTCTATCCGGAAAATAAATATTCAATGGTTTCCATAATAACTGAGTCATGTTATGTATTCTTTTTAATATACAAAAGAATAAAAGATTCTATATCATCTATCTGATGCCTCCAGTGTAGTGGCGCGTTACAACAAACGGCCTTTGATTGAAAACACTGGCTTTGCAACTTTATTCTGCCATGTTCAGCTAATGTGATGCTTGTGATGCTGCAAGCAGGATGGATTACAGCCGCACTTACAACATGAAGAGATACAAAGTGTCAACCAACACAGTGGAGACGAGTGGCTGGAGAGAGGGTCTGAAGTGCTCGGGCTTGTGATGAGTGAGACAAATTAGAGCAAAGTGGAGTGTGATGATGCTTGATTATGCAAATCTCATTAACAGAAACTAGCAGTCATGTTTTTCATTTGTTTGGACATCATTTAAAAAGAAAAACAGGATTCAAGCCCACACTCAGTCGTCCAACGTGCTGCCTGCAACCTGCCTGACCGATGCAGTCAGGGAGGAAGTCCATTCAGAGCCAGCTGTAAATTGTGTGTGGCATTTGAAAGGTGGAGTTGTAAACCTTTTATTGGAATATTTAGTTCTGGTTGAAGTGTGCATACAAAACGTATTATTATTCTACTTTGATTTATTCCAGTTTACAATAAAAGAAAAACTCACCACCGTGGGGAAATAATTTAGAATAATAAAAGTCCTCCGGGCTGCTTGTTGTTGACCAAATTGAGGGCAGCTCTCAGTGTGAATGTGACAAAAGCAACTATTCAAACTTTCAGGCAATGATGTTTAGCAGCACATGCAAAGGGACAAACTGCACCAATAATACTACCATCGTTTTCTTTGTACATTAAGTTTAATAACTCGATTTACAATTATTTTCTTCTATTTATTGATTTGTAAGGTTCAAGGTTCTTTATTTAGTCATACGAACATAGCTACAGTGTAGTTATGCTGATGAAAATCAGAGCAACACAAAAAATGTAAATGGTAATACAAAAAGAAAAATAGTTTTAAAAAAGTGAAATAGTGCAATAAGAGTCTATATGCAAGTTATTGAAATAGGATATATAGGTAAATAGATAAATGATTTTAAAATAATTTTTAAGTAGCAGCCAGATTAATATTAGGAATGTTGTTTCAACTGTTCAGGTGTTTAACAGATTTGGCTTCAACAGTTCAGGTGTTTAATAGTCTTATTGCCTGTGGGATGAAACTGTCCCTGAGTCTGGTGGTTTTTGTCCGGATGCTGCGGTAGCGCCTGCCAGACGGCAGCAGACAGTACAGTTTGTGGCTGGGGTGATGGGGGTCTTTTATAATCCGGAGGGATTTCTTCCTGAGCCGCTGGGAGTAAAGGTCCTCCATGGATGGCAGCTCCGTCCTGCTGATGTTCTGTGCAGTTTTCACCACCCTCTGTAAAGCCTTACGATTGAGGGCGGTGCAGCTGCCGTAACAGGCCGTGATGCAGCCAGTAGGGATACTCTCTATGGTGCACCTGTAGAAGTTGCAGAGTATCCTGGAGTCCATGTTGAACCCCCTCAGCCTGCGGAGGAAGAAGAGCGGCTGTTGTAATTATCTTACCTGAAGTTATCATCACGAAAAAAAGAAATAAGTTGATGTTTTCTGCATTTTAATAACATTTCTTTGTGGGAGGCTGGGAACTGGAAGATAAAAAAGAGTATTTTGTCAGCTTTGTGTGGAAATGTTTTTATACTTTAGATGTATTGTTGGGTTTGGAACAACGTTTTCAGTCAGTCAACCAGATGCACCTTGAAATGGACAAAACATTCTGGATTGAGGGGGTTTCTAAGCCAAACGCTCACATGTTTTTAGCTTCTCTTTTCTCTCCAGAGTGGTTGTGTCATTCAGGCTGCCACCGCTGGTCAGCCACCTTGCACGTTTCCTAGCTTTCACTCACTATTGTCACGGAGATGGAACAATGTTGGAATAGGAATAATGAACCCACATGTATGAGTGCTGCATACTCAAACATTTATAGCCTTAGATGTATTTTAGGGAACTGTGCATTTAATTCACGTCTCGCCTCCACTGGTGTTCAGATTCATCTCTTTGTATTGTATTGTTGACCTTGGAAATATGAATTAAATTGCTTTGACCAAGAGAGCTATTCAGCTGTGGCATAAGGCAAGGCAAGGCAAGTTTATTTATATAGCACCTTTCAACACAAGGCAATTCAAAGTGCTTTACAAAAATGGAAAACATTATGAAAATGGCATTTAAAATCAGTCATTAAAAAGAAAAGATAATAAAAGAAACATTAAAAGAAAAAATACATGGATAAAAGTTAAAAGTTACAGTGCAGTTTAAGATGTGAATAGTTCAATTAAAAGCAGCGGCAAAAAGAAAAGTCTTCAGCCTGGATTTAAAAGTAGTAAGAGTTGCAGCGGACCTGCAGGTTTCTGGGAGTTTGTTCCAGATATTTGGAGCATAATAACTGAATGCTGCTTTACCATGTTTAGTTCTGACTCTGGGGACAGAAAGCTGACCAGTCCCTGAAGACCTGAGAGATCTGGATGGTTCATAATTTAGCAGTAGGTCAGACATGTATTTTGACCATTAAACCATTCAAAGCTTTATAAACCAGCAGCAGTATTTTGAAATCTATTCTTTGACACACAGGAAGCCAGTGTAAGGACTTCAGAACAGGAGTGATGTGATCCACTTTCTTAGTGTTAGTGAGGACTCGAGCAGCGGCGTTCTGAATTAGCTGCAGCTTTCTAATAGATTTTTTAGTGAGACCTGTTGTGGTGGCTCTACTCTTCAGCCACCTCCCTTGTGAGTGTGTGTTCCCTTTCCCTGTCTGTGTGGGCGTGGTGGCTGTCACTCCTGGCTCCCGGCTCAATCTCCACCTGCTGCAAATCTCCACCTGCTGCAATCAGCTTACACACCTGATTCCCATTCAGCCATTTACTAATGGTATATCAGCGGAGGCTCCACAACATGTCAGCGCCAGATCGTTGTTTAAACCCCAGTGGTAACTCTCAGCCTTCTTAGCCGATTTAAGCTATTTCTCTGTACATGGAATACGTTTCTCACCTGTTTCTCTTATGCTCCAGGATCACTCTCCAGCCGCCTAGTTACCATCACCTGCAGCCACCAGTCATCATTCCAACCGGATTACTCTCCACGCTCCTCCACCTCACAATAAACCTTTTTCCAACACTCTGCCGTGTCCTGCGTTTGGGTCCTATCGGATATCGTAACACCTGTAAAGACACCATTACAGTAGTCGAGTCTACTGAAGATAAAAGCATGGACAAGTTTTTCCAAATCCTGCTGTGACATTAGTCTTTTAATCCTAGATATGTTCTTTAGGTGATAGTAGGCTGATTTAGTAACTGTTTTAATGTGACTGTTGAAACTCAGGTCAGAGTCCATGACTACACCTAGATTTCTGGCTTTATCTGTTGTTTTGAACATTGCAGACTGAAGCTCAGCGCTAACTTTTATACGTTCTGCCTTGGCTCCAAAAACCATTACCTCAGTTTTATTTTTGTTTAATTGGAGAAAGTTCTGACACATCCAGTCATTGATTTGTTCAATGCACTTACTCAGTGTTTGAATTGGAGCATAATCTCCTGGTGAAATTGTTACGTAAATTTGTGTGTCATCCGCATAGCTATGGTAACTTATTTTGTTGTTTTTCATTATCTGAGCCAGTGGTAGCATGTAGATGTTAAAGAGAAGAGGCCCCAAGATGGAGCCTTGAGGTACCCCACATGTCATATTTGTCAACTCAGATGTGTATTTACCTATAGAAACAAAGTTTTTTCTGTCCTTTAAGTAGGACTCAAACCAATTTAGAACTGTTGCCGAAAGTCCCACCCAGTTTTCCAGTCGGTCTAGTAATATGTTGTGGTCAACAGTGTCAAATGCAGCACTGAGATCTAATAATACTAACACTGAAGTTCTGCCACTGTCTGTGTTTGAGTGGATGTCATTGAAGACCTTTACAAGAGCAGTCTCAGTGCTGTGGTTTGGACGAAATCCTGACTGGAACACATCCAAAGAGTTATTTAAATGCAAGAAGTTACTCAACTGTTGAAATACAACTTTTTCAATGATTTTACCTAGAAATGGCAGGTTTGATATGGGCCTGTAATTGTTCATTACTGAAGCATCTAGATTATTCTTTTTTAAGAGCGGTTTAATGACTGCAGTTTTCAGGGCCTCTGGAAAAATACCTGAGTGAAGAGATGTGTTTACTATATGAAGTAGATCTGAGGCCATGCAAGGAAAAACATCTTTGAAAAATCCTGTTGGAATAATATCAAGGCAGCAGGAGGAGGATTTCAGAAGTTGAATAATGTCCTCTAAGTTTTTACCATTAATCTGATGGAATTGTGTCATGGTGTTTGAATTGATATTAGGTGGACATAGGGACAACACATTTGCTGTACCTGATGCAGAGGCACTGACTGCTTGTCTAATTTTCTGAATTTTGTCAGTGAAGAAGGAGGCAAAATCATTGCACGCCCTGGTGGATAGAAATTCAGAGGCTACTGACACTGGGGGGTTAGTTAGTCTGTCGACGGTAGCAAACAAGGCACGTGCGTTGTTTTTGTTTTTGGTAATGATGTCAGAGAAGAAAGACTGTCGTGCGTTTTTCAATTCCAAATTATAAAGGCCAAGTCTCTCTTTATAGATTTCAAAGTGAACCTGGAGATTTGTTTTTCGCCACCTACGTTCAGCTTTTCGACACTCTCTTTTTTCTGTTCTCACGGTCATGGCCTTTCTCCATGGAGATATTTTCTTGCCAATCACTTCCTTTACCGTAGTTGGAGCAATGGTATCTATAACATTTTAATTTTTGAATTAAAATGATCTACTAGCTCATTTACTGAGATGTTAGCAGGGGAGAGTGTGGATGAAAAATTCTGAGTAAACATTTCCCTAGTATTTTCAGTTAAATATCGCTTTGTGGTTACCTCTTTCTGAACATTTTTGTGAACAGAAATAGAGCTCTCAAAGAAAACACAGGAATGATCAGAGAGTGCAACATCAGTCACCACAACCTTTGAGATATTCAGACCCTTTGAGATAATTAAGTCCAGAGTGTGCCCCTTATTGTGCGTGGGCTCCGCCACATGCTGAGTCAGTCCATAGTTATCAAGAACACAAAACAGTTCTTTAGCCCCTCTGTCCTGGGGGTTGTCAACATGGATGTTAAAATCACCAACAATGACTAGACGGTCAAAGTCAATACACACTATAGACAGCAGTTCAGTAAAATCATCAAAAAAGCTTGCACAGTATTTGGGTGGTCTATAGATATTTAGGAACAGAGCTCGAGAGGAGCATTTCAGCTGAAGGGCCACATATTCAAAAGAAGCAAAGTCCCCATAAGATGTCTTCCTGCATTGAAGGGAATCATTGAACAGAATAGCAACTCCACCTCCTTTCTTATGCATTCTTTCCTGACTCATAAAACTAAAGTTGGGAGGGGTTGATTCGATAAGAACAGCTGCACTGTTATTTTGTTCAATCCAAGTTTCCGTTAAAAACATAAAATCGAGATTGTGCTCAGTGATAAAATCATTGATTAAAAATGTTTTTCCTGCCAAAGACCTGACATTTAATAAAGCTAGTTTAAGTTTGTTAAATACACTATCAGTAAAAACATTTGTGACAAGCTGTGGCTGACATGGAATCACTGCTAAATTTGATAACCTCACACAAACGTTTGAGCACTTCCTGTTTCTAAGCTGATTTACCGCTCTTAATCTATTACCTATCAACACAGATATCGGCAAAGCTACTGGCAGGCAGGGCCCCGGCATGTCCTGGAAAGAGTTGAGAGTGCCATATGCCCTTGAGCCTGGACCCAGCACATATCAGAAATAGTTTGTTGCGTTTTGTACACACACATCCTTATCAGGCTTCGGAGACTGCAGATGCTTTCTTGAAGGGAGGGGAGGTGGTTGACGTAGGCACGGTGATGAAGACGGGGGAGATGGTGCGCGTCTCTGCTTCGGTGATTTTGGTGGGCGTTGTGGAAGGGCGGGGGTAAAGGACATGCTGCCAGGGGGGGGAGGTGGTTGACGTAGGCTTGTCTTCGGTGATTTTGGTGGGCGTCGTTGAGGGGCGGGGGTAAAGGACATGCTGCCAACCCTGCATATCGCCTTCATGCGGTCATCGAACTCCAGGGGGGAGGGCGAGGGTGAAAGGATGAGCGGAGTGTAGAGAGAGCTGGGGGATGAATGAAGAGTATCCTCAAAGGCGTTGACAGGGGGGGGTGACGGGCAGTGGAGACTCCTCCATTTGTGTCATAGGTCTCCCATAATCAGAACATTCCTCAGACAGGTGCAGTGATACTTCTTCAGGGTTTTCTGCGCGATGTGTTGTGTCTTTCTCCTGTTTTGATTCCTCTTGCCGCTTGTCCTTGGCAGAGGGAACAGATTGCTGATGCAGGCAGTTGAATATGTTAGAGATAAACAATTTCACTCCTGACTTGTTCAGGCAAACTCCATCTGCCTTAAAAAGATGTCTGCGATCCCAGAAAAAGTTAAAATTGTCAATAAAATGGACAGAATGGTCAGTACAGGCAGCTGAAAGCCACGTGTTCAGTGCAAACAGTCTGCTGAATCTCTCCACTCCTCTTCTGACTGGCGGTAGAGGGCCACTGATGAACACCTCCGCATTTAGAGAGCTGACCGTTTCCAACAGACATTTAAAGTCTTCTTTCAGCGCTTCTGACTGTTGTTTCACAACATCATTTGTTCCAATATGTAGTACCACATTCTTCACAGTCGGATGTTCAGCCCCAATATGCAGGATCTTCTCAGCCAAGTCGGAGACAATATCCTTGGGAAAACAGAGTACTTTGGTGTTGTTCTTACTACACAGACCTTTTACATCTCTTACAGCAGAGTCACCCACAATCAGAGTTTCAGGCCCAGTCGTTAGCTTTCCCTCTAGCCTTTTACTTTTGGAGTAGCTATTGGTCCTTACCCTGCTGTGTGAAGAGGACAGGTTATCCAGGTCATCAGAAAGAGATCTCCGGTTCTCGGTCAGCGGAGCGTATCTGTTCTGGATTGGCACACTTGGTGGTTTAGGAGGATTGTTTGTAGTTCTCCCTTTAGCAGCTGTCCACGGCTGTTTCCTAGTATGAATAGGGGTTGAAGAGGCACTCTTCCTGGGTGATAACAATGCAGGCCAGCCGGTCGCATCACAGATTTCAGAGCGCTGGGCTCTGCCTGTTATTCGTCCTCCCAAATCCCATGGAAATGATTTACTCTTAGGCTTTGCACCCAGAGAGTTCCAGGGAGGACTACCACTTGTAGATTTATTACCCAGTACACAGCCCTCCTGTTCCTTGGAAACCTTGTAGCTGCTAACTAGCTGTGAGTTAGCATACCCTTTTCCATTATTTTGCAACACTGGTAAAGTGGTGTTATTCCCACAACATAGTCCATTCACTTCCACGTTAACTTCCAACCGTTGCATTTTCATTTCCAACACAGCCATCTTCTGTAGAAGTATGTGGAAGTCATCTGTAGAGAACGGAGGCATTTTGCTACCAACTAGCTTAAGCTAAATAGCATGCAGTAGCCTACCAGGCTTTAGCTGTTGCTAGGCCACGCTACTGTAAGACTGAGGTTGTCGTAAAAATGTTGAAATATAGCTGAAACCCTCCGTCTATTTACGATGAATAACTGTCCCAGTGATAAGTTAATGTCCAGGAGCCGCTGCTCGAAGTTTTCAGAGAATAAGAATAGGAAAATCAGCATAAAAAGTAAGCAGAGGCAAGAGCAAGCAGAAAAGCGTCTGCACTGTAAGAAAGATAAGGGAGCTGTTAAGTAAAATTAACATGTTTCCTCTGTGTAACAAATCTCTTATTTTCCTTTTCATGGCCAAGCAAGGACCCATAGACATTTTTTAAAAGGACTGGAAGCATTTTCTTGGCTCATTCTAACTTAAAGCCTTTATATTTTAGTCATTAATGGCGACAGGACTTTTCTCATCAGGTTATCCATTTTTATTGCAGGTGTTTTACTGATGAGCCATGTTGCAGTTTTATTTTTATGAGTTTTGGCAATGTACCTATTTGTATCCCTACATTGAACTGTCGTTATAAATCATTATTTCTCTTCTGCATTGCTTTTGATTGGTCCGTTTGAAAGAGTGTGCCATGCTGTGATGCTGCAGTCCTTCTCTGCTTGAACAAAACCTTTTTATTTCAAATTGAATGCTAATAGCACCACCAGCAGTCAACTATTCACACATCACAAATAACAGTATTATAAGTGCTAAATCCTGCTGGTTTTTGTCCAAAAATTGTATTGTACTTACCTGTAAGAATACATGAAATGCTTAATGCATGTGGAGAAAAGTGACCTCCAAGTACTAGCTGCATGATAGCACAATTATATGTAGTTCTTTGTAGCTTTGAATAAAGCAGTATTCTGTTTGTTTTCTATCTGCAGAGCTTCCTGGTTCCCCATCTAACTTAGTCATCTCCAACATCAGCCCTCGCACAGCAACACTCCGGTTTCGCCCTGGTTCTGATGGCAAGACTGGCATATCACAATGGATCGTAGAAGGCCAGGTGCGTGTGTCCTTGTTAGTGTTTCTGCACTTTTTGTAAAACTCAGCTGGAAATGTTAAGTCCTTAAACGGGTAAATTAGTTAGCATTTTACCACTTCCAGTTCCCTTTTTTCTCAAAGTCAATGGTATTCACACGTGTTTGTGGTCAGATGCCTGAAATAAGAGCTGTGGTTAACACATGCTTAACAAATGTTCACCTTTGTAATACGACATACAGTATTTTCCCTATCCTTAATGTCCGAAGCTTCTATATATGGTTAAAAGTCACGTGACTTAAAAATAATAATTAACAATATCAAGACCTTTTTCTTTTTTTCTTACATTTCGGGCAGCCTGCAAAAATACGTCATTACTGCACCACCTTTTCTTATAACATATAATATCGTTTTTTAACAGGTTGTTAAGGACGATAGAAAGGAGGAAATATGGACTGTTGTCTACCAGAAAGACAACCAGCCTGATGCGGACAGTGTGGAGATTCCCAACCTCTCTCCATTCACCAAGTACAGGTTAGCAACAAACACACACACACACACACGTACAAGGACACAGTCAAATGCTTCCACTTGCAAACACACACACACCCGCACAAACTCACTCACACACATCTCACTCTCCGCCAGTTTCTGCAGTATTGCAAGACTCAGGTGAAGTTAGATAAATCACACAGACACACGGAGAGACAGTTCCATCTGAGACTTTTCTGTTTGTCAGCACCTTCACAGCTGCTGCATGCAGATCCTTATTACCCTCCTGCAACTAGCTAGAGGGAAGGAGCGGGGGGGAGAAGGATGAGGGCAGGGGAAAAGAAAGGTGATGAGAAAGTGGGAAGGGCAGCGGAGAACATTAAAGGGGAGAAGAGACAAGGGAAAGGAGGAGAGAGGAGTGACTTTAATCCCTGCTCAAGGGCCGTGGGGAGCCTGAAGTTTATAAACGTGATCCATCGTCACTGAACAGCAGTAACACTTCCTCCTCTTCTCTCCCTTTTTAAAAAAAAATCAATCTCTCCATTTATTTTCTGTATGTTTCAGTCTCTCTCTGCCTCTTGCTCTCTGTATCGCTGCCTTCATCTGTAATGGGATCGCAATGTGTGTGTGCACATGTTGTACACTCACAGGGATTATGTTGTCACAGGCGACACCATTGGGACATTAGATGAAGTGATGCACTTGTCTGTGTTTCAAACCTCCGCCTTAAGATCCTCTTTACGCCGTGCTCTCAATCTCCCTATACAGGGACCTGAACTCATAGATGTAGTCTCTGTCACGCACTCTGAACACCCACACGTTTTATCACTCACTCACACAGTCAGTATCTTTGTACAACTGTGTGGCAGAAGCTGTTTGACAAGTCGACCAAGACACACCATCAAAAACATGTGGTTGAGCAGCATTACTGTTTAATTTCAGGGGCATCAGATTATCGATTAAGTCTGCAAAATTAAAGCATTATCGATTCTCTCTGAAGTTTAATTAATCTGCATTTATATTCTTAAACACATGCACAAGCACAGTGGCACACACACACACACACACACACACACACACACACACACACACACACACACACACACACACACACACACACACACACACACACACACACACACTCCCTTGTGGTTTTACCGAACAGGAAGAAGCTTCAAATGTGTACCTGTGCCATTAACATTGGATTTCTACGATACCATTTGAATATGCTTTTACTCCCGGTTCCAGTGGTGAAAGATTGTTTCCAAGTCATGTGATCCAAACATTTCCAATAACTCCAGAGCATTAGGATGTTAATATAAATTAAATCAAATGGCTGCATCTATTTCATTACAACCAAAAAACGTCTTGCCCTACTGTTGGTTGCACAAAAAAGGAAGCTCACTCTTAAGTTATATTCATTAAAGTTTAAAAAAAACGTACTTATTCAATCCAATGAATCATTTACTCAAATTAAGAATTTAGTTTGTGGATTTAAAAAAATATATTTTAGGATGATGACGTCATAGAAAATGACCACAGAGATTGGAGCTTCATTAGAGGCTCAATAGAAGCTTTAAATGTATGCAAAAAAAGACACGTGTGTGTGTGTGTGTGTGTGTGTGTGTGTGTGTGTGTGTGTGTGTGTGTGTGTGTGTCTTTTTCTGACTGAATGTTTGGCATCCTCAGACATCTTATGAAATGCCAGTGGTCTTTTCAGAAATCCTCTGGTGGAGAATTCCAGCTGAAGGATGCTATTCAGTCAAATATGTTTTCATTGTTAAATAAATAACACATATCACAAACGCCCTTACTGAAATAATTTAATTTATGTAATATTTTATTTTATTTTACTAGTACTGTGACGTCTGGTTGTGTTGCCGTTCTGTGATATTGAGCACAAAACTCTTGAAACTGTGAATAAAGTTACTGCTTCTACAGTAACGCAGGGTAATCAATCAAATATGACACCAACCGCTCACCTTTAAAAAAGAACCTAACCCCAATGTCCAACTGGAGACCTACATGATACCGTACTTCACCAAATTAATATTGCATACTCCTATTTCGCCCAAAAGGCAGCTCAATATCATCTCTATTATCAACAATTTGACACATAGGAGTTAAAAAGTCCCCAAGATAATTCATCATCAATGATTTGTTCAAACTTTGGAGCACACCCTTGGGTGCAGCAATAGACATCATACAACCATTTTCTCAGGCTGAGTAGCACTACAAATGACAAATGAACTGAACTTGCTGTGTAGATTCCGTGGAGTGCCCCTTTAACCTCCAGCTCTCCGTTCTCCAGGTTCAGGATGCGGCAGGCGAACATTGTCGGCTCCAGTAACATGAGTGCCCCCTCCAGGCTGATTCAGACCCTCCAAGATGCCCCTGACTCACACCCATCTAACCTCACCCTGCTGTCTGCCACACAGACGAGTCTGCGCTTCAACTGGAAGGTACTGAAGCACACACACACACAAGAGCACATACACACTTTCCCCTGAAAGCACTTCAATCTCTCTCTACCTTTTTATAATCATTCAAATAGTGCTGGATATTTTCTTTGTGTTTCTTTGCTCTGCATATATGTGTGAATGCCCATCTTTTTTATATCAGTGCATGTGTACATACGCAGGTGCACTCACCAGCAGCAGGGCTGAACAGGTTGAGTAGCTGACAGCCTATAATCATTGTTTCTCCTTGTTGTCAGTGCTAATGCTAATCTGTCACATTTTCCATTCAGCGCTCTGACTGCTAGCAACACAAACTGTAATGTAATATTTTCCTTACTGTCTTTTCTTTTGCGCTCCTTTTCCTTGCTCTTTGTCCTTCTCTCTTTCCCTCCCTCTCTCTTTTACTCCCCCATCCCATCTTCTATTATAACATGAATGGAGAGCAGAGTATTTTCCATTTAAGAGTCGGAATGAGAAAAAGAGCCTGTCAAATCAGACACAGACACTGAGGCGCTATGGGCTACCTGTGCAGAATGCTAATGGGCTTTTACCTACATGTTTGCGCTCAGCCTGAGCTATGGTAGATTTTCTGCTGTAATGGAACTATCACAATGGTTTTAGCTAAGGCTATTATTCTAAGCTGCATATTAAGGGTAATAAAGCTAATGTGACATTCTGTATTATGGCTCCTAAATGCTAAGCTGAGCTAAATCACTGGGGTATTTAAAGTGTTCCACATCCTTATCCGCAGCGCAGCAGAGAGCTACCATTGTAAAATGTTAGCTTAAAACTTTTATGGAAAAACCTGCTGTGAACAAACTAAACTTCTGAACACTGATCATGAGCCTATGACGCATACGCACATGATAGTTCACAGGCAGAGAAGGGGGGGAAAGGTGACAGAGAAAAAGTACGGACAAGAGAAGGAGGCAGGGTGACAGGAAATTAGATTGGATGGAAGTAAAAGTGGACAGAGAGCGAAAGATCAGAAGATGGGATGTTAAAGGGGAGAAGACAGTAAAAGGTTTTTAGGAAGTACTTTAAAGTTAGACATGTCACATAAATAACCATATTCTTTAGCGCTACGTACTGTAATGCCTTCTCACTTGTGAGTGTGTGTGTTTGGGTGTCTCGGATCACATTGTGGAGAATTAAACTCGATATTCCACTTATGTCGTCAGGACCCAACTCTATTTGGGTCTTTTTTTGAGGCTACCACTGCAGGGTACCAAAGTTCATAGTGTTGTACACATAGTGACTTTAAGAGTGTATTATAATGTTTAAAGGTCCTTAAAAAGCTATTTTCCAAATCAGCTTGTTACAGTAGGTGATGTGGTTCCTACATGATCTCACTTCTTTTGACAAGTTAATAAAGCTTTGGTTAATTCACATTTACCTATTTTGTTCTTGGCCCTGCTTTTTTCACTGGCACGTGTTGCTCTGGTGGAACCAGGTGGTGCTGACTCAAACGATTGAAATGCTTTATACTCAAGGCATAGTCATGTTAGGCCTATAAACAAACTCTGATCTGTTTCTGCACCAAGGCTTTGTTAGAGAGTTTATCTTTGACTCCCTCTCTCTCTGAACACTGTCTCTTTTTGCATCTCAATGTGTGCAAGTATACGATGCATACAGTATTTAATGGATGTGATTTATGTGTGTTTCAGTTGTTGTGTGTGTTTTGTATTATGACTTTGTGTTTCCAAATATATGTGTTTTCTCTATGTTCATCACATTTCTCAGAAACAAACTAAGGGTATCACTCCGTGTGGGTGATAGAAGGGAACTGTGTCACATTTATTCATTGAGCAACAAGGTGCTATGTGTTCACCAAATTATCATTTTATTAATCACACTTTTCCTCAAATTGGTTTCACGTTCAATCTTCCTTTCAGCTCTTCCTCTATGTGGTTCGTTCTTCTTCCATCAATCAGAGTCTAAATTAATTAAATTCACCGAGCTCAGTGACAGCACAGGGTGGCAAAGTGCTGACACATTATAAGATACTTGCACAGTTCAGGATCGGCACACTGGCACTCATTTATTAAGCCATTGTGGAACAAGGAGCACAATATTTTAAGACGTCTCTCTTGAAAATAATCATGAAAATGGCCATATCTTTAAGCAGCTAATATGAGTTTGAGTTTGTAAACTTAACTCTAAAAACTTAACTTTGGGACACCCCTTTAAAGTTGCTTTATAGTGATACACCATCACATGACAAAAACTCAGATTTTTTACAAGAACATATCCAACTACCCTTTTATCTGCAAAAACTGAATTTCCCCCTAGGGGGATTAATAAAGGTTCATCTTCTTTTAAGTGTTTGTAAAATATAACTGAGGCAGAATTTCCTTTAGTCCTCCATTATGGTGATATAATCTTCAGGAATGACTGCCATGAACAAATACATTAGAAAAATGTTACATTCCATCTTATTCAACTGATGCTTTTATCCAAAGCGACATGTATACGGGCCATTCTACCGAATTGGACCAAAGTCAGGTTGGAAATGTTTTGACATTTTGGATGTTTTTTCCCAAAACTTTGTCCATACAGTATATATTTTGTACCATATCTAAATTACACATATCTAGTAAAAGAACCGTACATTTTTATATCGTATTTTCAGACTGTATTGGAATGTTCTTCCTCTACCAAAAATGGTCACTACCGAAACATAGTACATACACTGTAGTAAAAAAGTATTATATTAACCTGTTAAGATTGTTTTACCTTCCCTTCTCTAAATAGTATTTTAACAAATATTTCTTTAGGGTTTTCACAATTAAATCAATGCAATTTAATTTGTAATCAAATTTCAAAGTTCAATTTATACAATTCATAAAAATCATAATGCAAACTTTCTTTGTAAAATGCATAATACTGATCATATTGATTCCAGAGTTGATGATTGTTGAAATTGAACATACATTAAACCAACCAGTATCATATCATTTTATTTGATAAGTCAATATACTTTATTGTTTACAAAACATCCAGTGTTTTGGTAGTGGCCACAGTATTTTGTTCTCAAGGTTGTATCATATTCCCTCAACCTTATTGCTTAATCTTAACTCATAACATGCCTTATGTTGAAGTGTGAATGTTTGAAGCTACTGACCCAGAATCAGCACTTTAGTAACAGGCTGAAAGAGAGGGGAATGAGGCTAGAATGCATGATCTGTTTGGTATTTTGAGCAAAACACTTCATAGACATGTTTTTTATATATCTGAGACCTATAATATATGCCTAACAATAGTATAATAAGAGACCTTTAAAGTAACACACTGATTTTCAGACTTTAAAACACATTTATTTCAAAATGGTGGGATTTACCTGCTTACCATTCCATTGTGTCACTACCGAAACAATCATGTCAATTACCGAAACGTAACCATATGTTTCGGTAGTGACTGTTTCGGTAGTGACTGTTTCGGTAGTGACTGTTTCGGTAGTGACGATTCTAGCTAAAATTGAGCATAACTAAAGAATGCTAGCAACTACATGGCTAGCATACACGTTTTTGAAGAGGTTTACACACATAAAAACATAATACTTTGCATAAAACCCCGAAAAAGTTTACTTACTTGAAGATAATATGTCTGGTAGTGACAATTCTTAAGGTTACACGCCGATTTTCAGATTTTGGAACAGATTTATATCAAAAGTATGGGATATAGCTACTGGCTATTCAGCCATGAGGGACAGGGATGCAGTGTCACTGCCTAGTCAAAAATGCAGGGGTGTGGCTAAAAACCAGACTCAGCCATTGGACTAAAACCCCTTGTGTTTCGGTAGTGACATGAAAACTGGGGACATGATTTTTTGAGTATAGTTTTTTTATTAAAAAATTAAACCCACAATAAATCTAAATATTCCAACTTCTGTTTGAATGTAATCATAAAGATCTTCTAAATACACCATTGAACAAAATAAAATAAAATGTTTTAAGTGTTATTTACAGAACATGACATGTAGATGTCAGGGTTGGGGACAGCTACTTCCCAATAGAAAGTACCCTATAAATGATGTTTTTGTATATATTAAGCTTATCACTATATCATTGAATGCCTTATGTTTAAATAGACCATAACATATTCTTAGTAAATATCTATGTCTGAATACTTAATTGTTTTGTTAAATAGTTTTTCTTGTTGTTGGACCGCACTTTGCACTAATTCGGTAGAATGCCCCATACACTTAATTATTGTAGACATCCCTACGGGAGCAATTTGGGTTTGAGTACCTTGCCCAAGGACACTTCGACATGTTGACTGCAGGGGGTGGGATCGAACTGCTCTCCCTTGAATTGCAAATCAGACTGCTAACCCTAACTCTCTTTAATCTTTTAACTCTCCACTTTCACTTTGTTTGCCCTCCAGCCTCTTCCAGAGACCGAGTTCAACAGCAGTCCCGAGACCGTGGGATACCGGCTGCGTGTGTGGAGGACTGACGGCCAGGGGGAGGACAGGACAGAGGATGTGGAGAGAGAAGGGGGGACCAGTGAGACCACCGTAGAGGGCCTCAACCCCTTCACTCAGTACCAGGTTCAGATACAGGCCTACAACTCCATAGGATCCGGACCATGGAGCCACACTGTCGCTGCACTCACTGCAGAATCTGGTGAGAACACAGACCTCATTCTCTCCTGTTTCCTGTTCCCAGAAACCCAACAGATCTATCCAATATCGTATTACCAGCGTAGAAGATGGGTGAGGATTAAAGTGCCCATTCCCTCCCTGAGTCTCCCCTCATCCTGCCACCTCTCTCTGCTCTTTATACTCTCCCTATATTCCAGTGAGGGGAAGATTGACAAAGACAGGGAGGGGGAAAGGATTGAGATAGAATCAAAGATTGGTTCAGAGTGACATTGTACTTTGCTGTGTGTAAGAGATCCCTGTTAGAGTATGCCTTTGCAATCAGCTCACAGGGACATTAGCAGGTTATGGCTCTGCAAATGAGGATTTGTTTAAAGGAATAAGTCCCAGTTGATATCATATGGGCAAAAAACCCACTACACAATATCAACATTATAATTAAGAGAAAATATAAATACATTCTGTCATCCTATCAATCGTGACTTTCAAGTGATTGAGTTCATGGACCATAAAAGTGAGTTAGTTTGTTTTTTTCTTCCTCCCTTACACACACACACACAAACAATCACTCCCTCTCTGCCTTTCTCTTTCTCAGTTGCATGCTGTCCAGCAGCAATAAGCAATTACAACTATCCAAACTATTAATTGTTTCAGGATTGCTTGCGACAGCCCTTCAATTGCTCTCAAAAACCAATCTCTGCATCGTTCATAGCGCCACCTCAAACCAGCTGTCGGCTGGGATCTGGGGGCTGGGCCTTAAACAAAGGCTTCTTTGCATTGATTCATTTTTAATAATCAAATTACTAAAGGAATTTTTCCGCCTGCTCTGCTCTGAAAAAACACATAAAGAAGGTTTAGAGAGATTTTCATCAGCTCAGCATACACTTTGAGTCCTTTGTGACAAAGAACAAGAATATATATAGATAAAGAATGTCTTTTTTTTCAGGTGTTCTTAAAATGACAGAACTGACTGTCAGTGTGGCATAATAGTCCACTGTTGGTAATCTGTGTGTGTGTGTGTGTGTGTGTGTGTGTGTGTGTGTGTGTGTGTGTGTGTGTGTGTGTGTGTGTGTGTGTGTGTGTGTGTGTGTGTGTGTGTGTGTGTGTGTGTGTGTGTGTGTGTGTGTGTGTGTGTGTGTGTGTGTGTGTGTGTGTGTGTGTGTGTGTGTGTGTGTTCTCTAGTTCCCTCTGGATCCCCGGTGAATGTGACGGCGGAGGCAGTGAGCTCCACCAGGATCCTGCTCAAATGGTCTCCTCTCCCTCAGGCACAGAAGAATGGAATCATACTTGGCTATAAGGTTTATACAACACACACACACACACACACACACACACACACACAATCCCACCTTGGCGTGCTCACTTGCCCCCCCTAGCCCATTATCACCTTTAACAATACCTTCACACACACATAGATGCACATAGACATCAGCACACAAGAACTAATTTAAGCAAATGACGTAATAGGCTGTAACTGCTCTAGTTTTGTTCTTCCAACATAACTGCTTTTAAAAGCACCCAGCTACAGGGGGGCGTGTGTGTAACTGTTCAAATGCACAAAAGAAAGGCTTTAATCTTTAATTCCCTTTCATAAAACAGTGTTCTTGTCATGTCATAGTAAAAACAAAGCTGGATTATTTATTTATGAAAAATAGATAATAATCCATGAAGCCTGTTGGTTTCAGGAAGTGCTTTAAAATATAAAGCATAAGCTGCAGTTTAGGCAAGAAAATGTGATTTGTTAAATATATATGCATTGTGTGAATAGGCTTTGAACATTCTGCACTAGTATTTAAAGTAAGTCCAAAATAGTGACCCACTTAAGCCTCAAATCGATCCATGTCTGCCAAATTGGTGCTCATCTCTTTTTATATTCACAAACTCAGTTGGATAAGTCTGTCATGCTGGAACCTCCTGATGGTGACGTATTTGACATACTCCCATTTGCAGGTTTTTAAGAAAAAGCTGGATGAATACTGTTGATGGTGAAGTGCCAGGTGCACACATTTTTACCTGAGTGCACCACTTACTGGCAGTCACATTTCTCCTTTTTTCACTCCCACGCAGACCCTCCAGGGGTTTATTATAATGTACTTCACCTCCTTGTTTGATTTAAGAATGAAAGGCAGACAAGTAACAGTATTCTGTTTTTTTTGCAATATAACTTTTCTTGTTCAGTGGCAAATATATGTAGCTCCCCTCAACATCTTGTGAAAGGAAAATGTTACACAGAAAAGCACACGTAATATTTGTTGCTAATGTAAACCTGGCAGTGAGTGCAGCTCTTAATCACCGCCCAAACAAAAGACAGCAGAAGAAAGCTTTAAAGGAAGGACATTTATCCTCCAATGCATGGACACGGTTGTGTTAAAAATACATAATTCCACTAAGAAAAACCGGCTGTGACTGTGTGATAGGAACCAGTACCATCCAGTATCTTAAAATGTTGTGTAAAATTCAGGTCATATCATACACCATGCCCAAAGCACATCAAACCCCCCATATGTGTGTTTTCTTGTGCTCTCCTGAGGATCACACTGAGAAGTATGCCTACCATGCTAATACTAGAGATGGGAACTGGCTGCAAGCGGTAGCTCTTCACATCTCCCATTCCCAAGTAGATGTTTAATAGTTCTCCTGCCACACACTCTTTCTGTTTCTCAACGCATAAGAGCTGACATTTTACTTCAAATTGTTTTTTAAGTGTGTCAGGGAGTTCATGAAAATAAAAAAATGGAGAGAGAAGAACAGGAACGAACAGTTTTTGAGACGTAATGCTGTTACCAGTGAAAGGGCACTGGTGTACTTTTTTAATTCAGGATTGGTTTATTGTAGACGTTTCAGTAAAAAGTCAGGTTTCATGATTTTCTATATTTTTCTCATTGTCAAGGCAAAAAACAACAGGCATTGCCTCTGTATCCATAGCTCGATGTGACGTCCATTGATGTCAAAAACATATCAACAATCCGCTGGCTGACATGTTTCTTCATTATAATATGTTACGCTGTGCAGATTGTGAATGATTAGGTATATATATTATGTGTCATTTGGGGCTAAATTAAAGTGGACCTATCATGCTATATTTAAATGATATATTGTAGGGCCATACCTATATAAGGTATATTTATACGTTTCAGTTTTCAAAATACCAAACAGATCATGCATTTTAGCCATGCCTCATTTCGCTCTATGTGCTGTTTGCTGTCTACGGGTCTGATTCTGCTGGCCACGCCCCCCTGCAGGAGAGGGGAGACGTGCTCTGATCAGCTGCTGGGCTGTCAGAAGAGGGGGAGAAAAAGAGATCTCCGTCCTCCGTGTTTTATTATATAGAGTCGTTATTCATTTGTTTTAAAGCTCAATAAATAACAAAGAAGACCTTTGACCGGCACTTTTCTAATTTTGTCCGGAAGATTTAAACTTTAACGCACATCTTGACCGGCGAAAGTAACTGAAACTGAAACTCTGCCGCACGGTCCCCTCGTTCCTTGGAAGAGGCGGAGAGGTGGGTGTTTGTCATCTGCTGGTGGACTAACCGGAGAGAATTACAGTGCTTGCCTCGACGGGGGAGGGATTGCATTGGAGCGGGAGCAAACGCTTGCCTCGGGGGAGGGAGAAAAAAAGCCACAGCGAAGAATAAACAGAAGGGTAACCATGGTAACTATGGGCGGGAAGTCTTCTTCGCTGCTTTTGTGGCAGACTACAGCGCCACTTACAGGCCTGGCATATGTACTACAGCATCTCCAGCGCTTTCGAGCGGCAATGGCCGGCCGTGGCCCAACCCCACATTCCCCTGATTGGTGGAGTTGGCCCAATAGCCGTAGCGCCACCGTCCTGACGTCAGGACAGTGTTCAAATCTGGATCAGTTTTTATCAGATCCGTTGCAGCCCCTTTTTTAGAGATTTGGGTATGGAGGAAAATAGAGAGGGTTGTGTTTTCTGACACTTGGTGAGTTCCCTGGAACACCGGGGACACATATTCATGTATAAAAGACGTACAAAAGTGCATTTTGCATGATAGGTCCCCTTTAAGTTGACTTAAATGTACAGTAGTGGGCACAATGAACTCCTCATACTGTACAGTACAGCTACTCACTCGCACACCAAATCTGAAGCAAGAAAACTGTAAGAAATGTAAATTAAAAATATTTCAAACCTTCTCATGAGGTTTTCAAATACAGCTTGGAATGTTTGATGTAAACACAAATCCTCAATTTGAATGAAGGGATTCATCGGTTTAAATAAGTTTGTCTTTTTCCTTTAAATCCACTTTCTTTGAGGAATATTACTCGTCAGTGGGCGCCTTACAAGTAGAGAAGCAATCAGTTTTTGACCGCTGTGAACATTTTGTTTTTTAAAAAGCTAAATGCAAACAAATATGGATTGAAGCTGAATATTTTGTTAGATCAAAACATGTTGTGAATTTAAAAAAGGATTGCAACCATCTTTTTTAAATAATTGGACTTTTAGACTTCCCAACACTCTCGAGTTATTAGAAATGTATATAACACATAATAATAACACAAGTCTAAAAACAATCCTACACAGCCACCACTGGAATTTAATTATACAAATAATAGTGTACTAATATTTGTGTTATTTGTGTGCATCTGTGCAGAAATACTCAACTTATACAGAATGAATAGAAATGCAAGAAGGAAAAACTTGTAATTGCCCATATCTTTTATACTTCATGTTTCACTGTAAATTCAACTATATATTTGTGGCCTGTTTATAAACTTGCAAAAGGTTATTTAACAGACCTTGTGGGCAGCATGA
Organism: Trematomus bernacchii; assembly: GCF_902827165.1. NCBI lineage: Eukaryota > Metazoa > Chordata > Actinopteri > Perciformes > Nototheniidae > Trematomus > Trematomus bernacchii. The sequence continues at coordinate 5,701,888 of NW_022987593.1, read as the reverse complement.
ACTCAAAAATCACTGTACGGACCTTTAAAAGATGTTAAAGATTTGACTATAAAAACAACTGCTGACTGTGGCCAAACACAAAGGTATGAGAGCAGTGACAGTGAACCAAAACAGAAGATATGCAGACAGACAGTGAGACAGTAAGGTAACAGCTGGGGAGAACTGAGGGATGGGCGGGGTCATCACTACAAGTGACACCTTGCAGCACAGTAGTAGTCCTGTGATCCAGTGTTAATATTGAATAGTAATATAATATGGATTAGATATTTAAATATTTATATCTGAGGTAGGAAGAAACAGCTTGGGAATGCTCCAGACAAGTTGCAACAGTCTTAAAGTATTTAGTGAGTTCGTTTAATTTTTTTTTTTTTTTTGACCATATATAGTTGTATCACCAAACTTATCATTTTTAAGCCACCAAACCTTTAAGAAAAAAAGACAATTTTGTGCAAATATCCAATTCAACTGTTCATTTTTATTTTTAGATCACCCTTATTTGTGATTACATTTGTGACATTTATGCATGTTTGCGTGTCTGTGTCCAGGTGTTTTACAGCGAGAAAGACTCAGAAGGTCCCCCCAGAGTTCAGGTGGCAGAAGGAGAGGGGAGTGTGACGCTGATCCTCAGTGGTCTCAAAGAATACACAGTGTATGAGCTGCAGGTGCTGGCATACACACGGATGGGTGACGGCCCACAGAGCGGCCCCTTACTGCTCAGAACCAGAGAGGACGGTAAGATGTCTCACTGTGTCTCGCTCTGATCACTGACCTTTCTGTCCAGCAGTTTGTTCTACACTTTGCCCTCAGCCCACCTACATCCACTGGGTACAGCTCACCGCTCAGACCCCTTCCACAGCCAAGACTTTAAGAACAAGTTGTGTATGAGTGTGTGTTTGTGTGGGCCATGTGTGCAGATACCCTCAGATACAACCATGACAGACTGTTCAGGATGCCAGCAGCCCGGTCTTGTCTCCTTGAATAATGAAACACAAGCACACGTAAAGGAAGACTCTCACACACACACATAGTCACACATACACACACATAGTCATACACACTCACACGCACATCTTCTATCAAACATTGTCACGTATGAAAAGTTTTTCTCATTTCAGGATGAAACAAGAGTGGGGAAGTCAATTTCCACAGTGTATAATGAACCTCCATCCCGTCTGTCAGTCTGTCACACACATACAGTACTGTATACACACACACACGCGCTGACATGTATTTGGTGATGTGGAACATGTACTTTTATCTGGACGGTGTGAGGTTGAGAGAAAATTACATTTCTTTATGTTGCTCCTTTTAGAAGTGCCATGCCTCTTAAAAATGTATTAGACTATTATGTGTGTGCGTGTTTGGATGTGTGTATGCATGTGTGAGTGGCGGTGCATATGCAGATGTGTCTGTGAACATACTAACTTATAAGAGTACAAGTGCTTGATGTTGAGAAACTCTCTTGCTAATGAGTGCTTTGAAGGAGTCATTGTTTTGAGCTTGTTTTGCCACTGCTCTCTGTATATATTATTACTGCTTCATTATACTGCCAACTCCCTTCTCAATTTTTCTCTCCAGTCCCAGGCCCCCCTGTCAGGATGGTGTTTCCAGAAGTTCGGTTGTCATCAGTTAGGGTGGTTTGGCAGCCGCCCACAAACCCCAACGGCATCATATTAGGTACAAAAACAAACAAACAAACCCACACACACACACACACACACACACACACACACACACACACACACACACACACACACACACACACGCACACACATATGACAAAGCAGATATTTAGGAGCAACCTTTAATTAATAAGCCATATATGCAGGCTTGTAGTGTCAATGGATTTACTTAATATGACTAAAGCTTGTCTTAAAGAGAAAAAGAGTGAGCAATTGTAAACACACACACACACACACACATACACACATACAGCAACACATACCGCTGTGATCTTTTAAGGCAAGAAAGGAAGTAAAAGCAATAAAATGGAAAAAAGCTGATTCTGTTTTTAGCCTTCAAACACGGGTCAGCTTTCTCTACTCTCCACTTCAGTGCAGACATTTGCTGGTGTTAATGTGTGTGTGTGTGTGTGTGTGTGTGTGTGTGTGTGTGTGTGTGTGTGTGTGTGTGTGTGGGTGTGTGTGTGTGTGTGTGTGTGTGTGTGTGTGTGTGTGTGTGTGTGTGTGTGTGTGTGTCAGTGAAGCTTGTACCTGGAAAAAAGGTTATTATAGCTGCTGAAGCAAGACTCCTTTCCCAGTGCATACATAGCCTTATATATAAACACCCACATATTTCACTTGTTACTGAAACTGCAAATCACAGCATGTGGAGTGAATCAGAGACAACAGATTAATGAAAAGGAAAAGAGGTGAGGTAGAGGCGAGAGGAATGTGAGAGCTGCTGGGCTGGAAATAGAGAGAACAGAAGGGGTGAGACAGCAGAGAGGAGATGTATGGAGGTGAGAGGAGGGACAGGTGTGTGTGTATGTTGCACAAGGGGGAGAAAGGAGTGGAATGTGTCCTCTCAGTGGGGGAGGGAGTCGAGCAGGACAGTGTGAGTGATGTGTGACTGTATTGTAAGGGGGAGGACATTTAGTGCGACACCACTCTGTGACAGAAAGATGAGTGGGAGGGCAAATCTCTCTCTCTCGATCACACAAACGCGCCGTCCTGCTGTGTCCTTGCTGAGAACGCGGTGTGTGTGTGTGTGTGTGTTTATGCAGATAAACTGTAGTGCACCACTTCCCATAGTGCTCATGGCTGCCTTAATTCTCCTTGGGTTTTCAGCCCATAGGGGGAAGGACAAAGGTGGACAAAGGAGAAACAAAGCCGCAGAAGGTGGACATGTCATTTGACAAAAAAGGCACTTTTATTTTCATGTGACCTTTTGGTGAAAACAGTTATTCACAGCCACAAGCCCCATCCCTATTCATTGCTGCATACTGATTATAATGAAGTCTAGGGTATGTTCATACACTTAAGTCACACACTTAAGTACTTACTAAAAAGTAATTATGCCTTTTAACCGGCTGGATTTCTGAGTGTGCTGACTGTGTTTCAACAATGCAGGAAAGCTTTAATGGCAATGGCATTTCAGAGTCTCTCACCTATTGCATCACTACCTGTTAACATCCCAAACTTTTTTTTATACACTTCTGCTAAAAAAAAGGATACTAGAATTATTACAATAGGAAATTGAACATGATGTGTCAAAGAACATCTGGTGTGTTTTAAATAGAGAAAATCCAAAAGCCGTTCCAACCGTTTGTTTTTGTAGCAAGTTAATCAGGGGTGGGTGATTATTTTCCTGTAGATGAGAAGGAAAATCTCACAAATTACAGAAGCAGTAAACACAGGAGTAAATTAATAATGCAAATCAAGACATAATTATTCTTACTTAATACAATTATGCATTTATTATCTAGCGTTTAGTACATCTTGGGGGTTTAATAAACATAAAATGTAATATAAATGCAAAACGAATCAACCCATTAAAAATACCATTAAGATCATTAAATAAAAACTCCTTATTTAAACTCACTTGGTTGTCTCTTTGTTCAGTATGATTTGGGATTTCTAACAAGCTTAAACAGAGGTGTTGGATATGAACTCCTCAGGGCTGTCCGGTGTATGAGGGGAAATTATCCAAAGATCTAAAGTATGGTGAAACTTTGGTCCAAATGAGCGACATAAAATGTTATGCAATTTATATATAGTGTAGAAATGGAAGACCAATTCGTTACCAACGCTCAGTTTTTCATGATTACAGACAAGGCCAGCAAGCAATGAGCACCTAAAATCAAAATAAAAGCTTGTATACAGTAGATGCAAGATTTCTTAATCTTACCTGTAGGGATATTTATCAATCTAGATAGTTTTGGTGTGAGTTGCAGAGTGTTGGAGATGTAGCAACTATTTTTATTCTACCAAATATATCACTCTCAATCCTCTCGTCCACGATAAGCTGCACGCTTCCTTCAGCACAGTGATAGTGTAGGCGGGTGAAGTTCAGTAGAAACCACTAACTACAAGGTTTTTCGGATTATCTTGTTGAACCTGGTCATGATTTTTGGAAAGAAACATTGCTTTAAACAAACAAATACAACAAGTGTATACAAATGTATGCACTTAGAGCACCACAAGGCAAGTGCCATCTAGTTACATTATATGCGAGAGAAGGCAGACATCTCCAATCAACTTCAGCACTCAGCAAGTCCCACCAAAATAATCTATATTGCTATTACAACAAGTCAGTGGAACAATATGTTTTTTTTAACTGTCCCTTTATGCTTTGAATTATACTGTATGCTACATATTTTATTCAACTCAAAATGGAAATGGGCTTTCAGTAGCAGTCACTTTGTAATGGAGATGTAGCCTCATGTATCTGATAGCAGCGACGTCCTAATGATATTCAGTTCACAACATAATGCTGTGCTCTGACCCAATTGGCACGAGGATTTGTTATCTAGCTGTTATCCAATAATCTTCCCCACACTGCATTCATATTAATATACAATCAGACTATCTGATGAGATTATCACTCGCACAACCAGATTAGGCCCCTTTGAGCAGATTACCATCCTGACAGTCTTACTGTGAAACAATCGCACCCGCGCAATTGTGTGTGTTTGTGGATTAGTGTATTGGTGTACAATACAATCTTCATATTGAGAGCCTTTGTGAGTGGCCAGTAGCCTGTGGCAAGCTTGGTCGGGGATCAGTGGTTTGTGTGTGTGTGTGTGTGTGTGTGTGTGTGTGTGTGTGTGTGTGTGTGTGTGTGTGTTGAAGGGTGTTAGTGTTATTACATGGCCTACTGCACATGAGACAGAAAAACAGACACACGCCGTGTACACTGAGGGTCACAGCCAAAGGAGAGGGAGAGGTTGTGTGTCTTTATCAAATGTGTGCGTGTGTATGAGCACAGACGTTCTATGACAGCAATGACTTATTGCTTTGTGTGTGTTTTTTGGGGGAAATGCAGAGTATAATGGCTTCATCCTTACAGAGGTATTAGCAGCAAAGCAGCTACATATTTATCTCTTCAGAACAGATATGGACATTCTCAGGAACTGCAGAGATGTGTGTTTGTTTGTTTTTGTTTCTGTGAAAATGTGGCTGTGTGGTATGTGGCATTGTGTGGTTAGATTTTCAGGTTTTTTCCCCATCTCACATGGTGCTGCCTTTGATTCCTGTGGGCTCTTTGATCTAAAGTAGGCCACAAAAAAAACAACGAATTGACACACAAGACTTTTACACGGATTTCAACTGTCTTCCTCCTCCGTCTGTCTTTCCGTCTGCCGCTCACTAGGCTACCAGATCTCGTACTGCTTGGACAGCAGGGACCCTCAGCGATGGACTACAGTGGAGGTGGGCTCCACCGCTCGACAGTTCACCGTCACAGGACTCTCCTCCGAACAGGCCTACGTGTTCCGGCTCACCGCTCGCACCGCCGTGGGCTGGGGGGGGGGAGCAGGAAGCCCTGGTGGTTACCACTGAGCGCAGAGGTAAAGGACACAGACGCACACTTTAGCTTTACATAAACTCTAGTTTGCTATCAGATCTGATTCTGTAGATAATGCATACGTTTACCACTCCTATTGAATCATAATAGGAACCTGAACTCTCAAGTTGCCACAAAATGGAGGCTAAATGAGAAGTTTCTTTATTTTGGATAATGACCCGGGACAATGAACTGTATAAAAAAGAAGTTATCTTATCTACCAAAAATGTAATATGTTTATAAATAATACTTGTGGGTGTTTTTTCAAATGTAACTTTTATTATTGTTTTTTAATAATGAAATGCTTAAAACTTTAAGGTTTTTAGGGTTTTCAGACCTTTTTTCTAGGTTGCAGCAGCAAAATGTATACAGTACATGACTTAAGGTGTAAACAGAATGGAGTCATCATTGTTTTTATTTTATATTTTCCCTGAGTCAAAATGTCAGCTGAGGAAAAACACCTTTAGGGATAAACATTATGGGGTTGGTCACTGATGGGTGTATTTCCAGACAGAAAAAACAGAGCTATCAAGTGTGTGTACTGTGTATGCACTGAGGCACGGAAGATTAAGATGAAATTAAGTTTCTCTCTCTTTATTTTATAGGAGATAGAAATGAAAACAGTATGAATCATTTCTGATAGAGTATTGAATCACACACTAATGGAACCTATATAACAAGTGTGTTATTTTGCTTCCGTACAAAATCACTTATCTACATTGCTGGATAATGTTATAAGAATAATGTGGTGTAAGCTTGCTAGCTTCGACTAATGACAAACTTGCCTTTTTCATGCACCCCCACTAACTATATAAGTATCATGTATCTTGCGTGGCATGTGTACCAAAGCAATGTAATAATCTGTAATGACATTTAAATTCAATTAGAATGATTCATAAGGAAATAATATGTATAATATGAACTACGTTAGACACAACATTCTGTAAATGAGTCAATTTTAGGCTGGACGCACTTGATTAATGATTTTAATTGTACCTGCACTCTCCATCAAGAAGGGTTATAGCAGGAGAAACTGCAGTTATTGGTGGTTATGTTGTCCTCTCTTTTCACATTGACTTCCAGATGGTCAAATCTTATTACATTACATTACATGTCACTTGTTAGACGCTTTTATCCAAAGCGACTGACATAATCAATACTGCGGGCAGTCCCCACAGGAGCAATTTGGGGGGGAAGTGTCTTGCCCAGGGACACAACGAGATGCTGACTGCAGTGGGGTTTGAACCTGTGACCCCCTGATCCGAACACCAACGCACAACCCACTGCACCACACGCCTCCATCTTATATTTTGTAATTGCCTACAGTAAAGCTGCCAGTGCAGAAAGAGTGCACAAGGTTAGCTGAAGTTTTAGCATTTCAAAAATGAGGGATCTCTGCAGATCGGGGCAGAGATAAAGTTAGAGAAAGAGAAGCCAGGAGCTCAGATTATCAGTGCTTCAACAACAAGTAGTTTACAGTTGGACGTGCAGAATCCATGGTTACTGTGCAGCAGCAAATGTAGATGTTGAAATCACCAGATAGACCTGCTACAGTAGCTTAAAAATCTAAGAGTTCCAAAAACCACCGAGGGGTCCGTGCAACCGAAATCAATTTAAAATGAATGGGCCGCCGTCTAGCCGGGTTTGGTAAATATCTAGAAAATGTTCACAGACCAAAGAAAATTGGTCTGTAGGCTGGGATTGAATCGCTGACCCTCTGATTGGTAGGCACTTAATTAACCCCTGTGCCATAGTCACCCCTTTTAATGACAACAGTCAAAAACAATCGAAAAAAACTCTCATAAAGACGCATAACACTTCAAGTATAATGGTACCGAAAGTTGTGGCTTTCAGTCTGCTGGTACTTGCTGTGAGAGACAGCAAGCATTATCGGCATATCACACTCAACTGTCTTGCGACACAAAGTATCGTGCTGTGTTGTAGGCGAGTGAAAATGTTCACTTAGTAGGTGAGAAAGAGAATGAGACTGTCACGTGTTGGAAGGGCAGTAATTGGGATGTCTTTTTTGCCAAAACAGATAGCACAGACTATACATGATTCAAAAGCCATACATCTTTACTCCAAACCAAAGTAGTTACTTAGTATTGATCAGCGGTTCTATATCAATTTTAATAATTTTGTTTTTCGAGCAGCAGGTATATTGCTAAATTGTCTTTAACATTATATCTAATTTGAGCAATCACTGGTGGCCTCATTGTGAAGTATTAAACTATGAACAGCAGGAATGTAATCACATTCAAACAATGAGTATGAAAGCCCATGACTGTGAGAGAGGACGTTGAGCAATTACAATAACTCTCTTAAAACAGCCCTTGGAAATCTATCCTCCAATAAACAGTCAGGGACCAGAAAGAAGAGCACATCCTACATGAGCACTAACGGTATTTTTCCTTCAATTCAGAAACAGATAAAGGTTTTTAAGCGCACTCAGATTCGGAGGTTGTGGCATTTTAATGTCATATTGTCTAGACTCCTGCTCCTCTCGCTTCCAATCAACTTCTTTCAGCTCATTGAGAATACATTTTAACTCAAGCCAAATAAGCCTTCAGCAAATCCCATACTCATTTATCTGTTCAATGGTTAAAATATGCACAGTTCATATTATATATATTATTATAAGACTGTGAGTTATTTAGCAGGTCAAGAAACATGTAAATAAAGTAAGCAAATGCACTTATAGTCTTGTAAAGGCTGATGTTTTTCTAAATGAATTGAACTAAGTGAATTTACTTTTAATTGTCCAAATCAACCAGGATACACAAACACTATGAGTCATTTCTGTATTGTGACTCTTTTCCACTCAGAAAGGCTACCATTTTAAGCTTTTGTAAACATTGTTAAAACCATATCTCCATTCCCCTGCTTGCCTCCTCTCAACAGTGCCTGCATCAGACTCTTAAAATAACAGACATTATGTTGACTATGATGTAACACAGCCCAACAGGTTTTTAAACTGTGAAGCTCCAATCACATAAAACTTAATGCATTGTTTAACTGTATTAGCTGAAGGTACAAGTAATGAAAGTCAATAATGCAAGTCCACCTCACAGCACATCAACCAATATAAGTGTTACAGCTACAGGCTGTTAGTCTTATTACACTTCAATGCTGATACGCTGCTTCAAAACATCAGCACAGAAAATGCAGTATAATCATTTTACATATGTGCTTAAGACCTGCATTAACAGATGTTTTTCTACTGGCCACAGTGACACTGATATGTTATAACCTCAAAATGTTTAAATTAATGTATGAACAAACACATGCCATATTTACACATGCTGCAGTTCTGGAGAAACATTGTGTCGCTCTGAGGAACATAGATCCAACATTCACTCTGCTTTAAGCTCTGTTTTTTAATCTCCATCGATTCCTGAGGGAAATATTTGGCTCTTTAGCTGCCAAATAGTCAACGATGTTTACCAGCTAGCTGCTAACTTTCTGTTGTACAGTTTGTTAGTTTATATCCCCCTGCAGTCCTCTGTATAGGCTGAGGGGAACTGCAAAGTCCTGTTATAAATCTCTGTTGGCCACTCCAGGTGAAACCTATGACTTTATAGAAAGTTTGATCCCATTTTAACTCAACGATATTGATACAGTATCTTCAAAAATACATATCCACACTGTAATAAATGATAAGTTGACTTTACTGAAAAATATCTAGGAAACCGGTTGCACTTAAAAAGTGAAGTCAATTGAACTATTAGTATTAAGTGTTCAGTCCAAACTACTTTATTTTTAAAGTGATGTCAACTTAATTAAACCAAGTTCCTCTGACTTACCTGAAAAGTTGTGTTTACTCAGTAGAACTAAGGAAACCGATTGCCTTAATGTAATCAAGTAAATACAAGAAATGTCCAACCAAAGCTAAACCAGGAAGTGTTTGAGCACACCATGTGACGCATCTGAACGAATCACGTTGTCAGAAATTGACACCAGCCAATGAGATTTAGTTTTTTGGTTTAAGACCCCTTTGTACTTTCACGATTGGTTGCTGATACAAAGGATATGACCATATTTGGATCCGATGAGATTGTGCAGGAGAGACTGAGCTTTCCAACGATACTTACATGGTGCAAACAGCGGTCGCGGTACTTTATGTTACGTTAGAATGCTAACTTTTGGTGAATTTAGGAGAAATCTACAGACGCAAATAGACAAACTATAGTAAAATAAACACCTAAATGTGTATTTTGTACGTTTTCCTTCCAAAAGCCTGAAAGAAAACATGTTATGGAATCAAAATAGCACAAAATCTCAAAATTGACCAGTGCATGAAAAACTATGTTTTTGCCGGCCCTGTCTCGCCCTCAGACACACCGGAGTTGAGGATCCGTGGGGTTAAATATAATTTACAATTTACAAAATAAAAATGAAATAAAATAAAGATTATGAGATCTATTTGTGGCGGACGATATTTAATTGTGGCGGCCCGCCACAAATGAATCGATGTATGGGAAACACTGGCAGCTCTGCCTGTAGTGCTCTACTGCCATGTGCCCTGCTGTTCCCTTGGCTTCACTCCATGAACTTGGAGTTACAAACAGTTTGATCAGTTGAACCAAGTTTTATACCTTTTTTGGTCGAATCGAGTAAATTACTCACATTGAATGAGTAAAATCATAAGGTTAGTGAGAAATAAGTAAAGTACAATAAGGTATTTTCAGTAAGCATGGCTATTACTATTTACAGTGCAGATTAGCCACCTTTATGTTTGTATTCTGTAACCATACATTTAATTTAATATTGAGCACTGATTTTGTTAATATGTCTTATAATGTTATGTATCTTACAATTCATTTTAAAAACACATTTGCATTATTATTACATTCTGTGTGCCGGTGATAGTGAAGTCAGTTGATGAAGATACATGGAAGAATGGTTTAAGTGTCGGGTGGTTTTAAAGTTTGACAGAGAACTATTCCAGCGAAGTGAAATATCACTTTTAAAAAAAAAGTCATAGTGACTCTGGTGTCTCTGTGGGCCAACGCATGAACAGCTTTGGTTTGAACGCGGCTCCCACTTTGATTTATGTCATCCCTGAACTCTTTCTCCAATTGTATCTGTCAGCCGGCACCACCGCTGTCTAGTAAAGCAGCGAAATGCTACAAAAGTCCTTATACAAAAATGTGACAATGAATCGAATTTTTATGAAAACCTAGAATCATGATGTCAGATATTCTATTCAGAGCTATCAGTGTGTGTAGAGTTTTTTAATTGGATCAGATATCATAGCATCTGCAGCGTCATTATCAGGGTTTCTTTCTTAAGAATTGAATGTAGTGGATCCCTGTTCCACTTCAGTAACATAATGGCCCATTCTCACTGTGAGATAGACAGAATAGCCTAATAGAGATTTCTTTCTGATGATGCAGAAGAGACCAACTTAATCCCCAGAAAAAGAAAATTGGCTTTTGGAGTGTGCGTGTGGCTGTGTATGTGTGTGAGGCTGTGTGCATGTGCATGAATGAAAACAATTCTCTCAAGAGAGGTTTATCTATGCTGGTGTTTGTCTCCAAGAGAGGATAATTGATACAGTAATGGACATCATACAGCAGCATATTAAGCAGCATCCATCCCCTGACAAACATATACACTATTTCATATCCTGGTAGCACCAGAAGCTTTTCTTCTTCATGTACCCTTCTGTTCTTCTCCTCTCCTCTACCTTGTATGGCAGAATACATTCTGAAAAGGCATCACTTGTTCTGACAATTATGAGTGTATTATCAGAACATGATCTTAACTGTAGAGCGGAACAAGAGAAGCCGACATGGAAACACAGATGGTATCAGGGAAACAAAAGAGGAAGGGAAAAGTCGGTCTTAAAAGGACTGAGGAATAAGGGCACAAGGGAAGAAGGGAGTCAAACAGATTCGACTTAAATTGCTTGTGATAAGGATGAATGGAGGAAGCCAGTGTGTGTGTGTGTGTGTGTGTGTGTGTGTGTGTGTGTGTGTGTGTGTGTGTGTGTGTGTGTGTGTGTGTGTGTGTGTGTGTGTGTGTGTGTGTGTGTGTGTGTGTGCCACTGTGCTTGTGCATGTGTTTAAGAATATAAATGCAGATTAATTAAACTTCAGAGAGAATCGATAATGCTTTAATTTTGCAGACTTAATCGATAATCTGATGCCCCTGAAATTAAACAGTAATGCTGCTCAACCACATGTTTTTGATGGTGTGTCTTGGTCGACTTGTCAAACAGCTTCTGCCACACAGTTGTACAAAGATACTGACTCCCAGATTCATCTTTTATCTTCTAATTGAATAGCAAGACTGACAAATAGTCTCAACACACTGGCAGAAATAGTTTCTTTGATGTTGCAGTGGTTAGATGTCTTGTTTCATTTAAACACATGTAAGTATTGCAACAGTCAAGCTGATGTAACTGTTGGCTGCCCTTGTCCTGTGTTACAAGGTATTGACAGCATATGGTCCATGTTCGCCTCAATTTAATCAGGGGACACTTTGTTTCATCGTGCATAGTTACAGATAGGGGGCAAATTAAAGGAAATGAATTAATGAGAAGAGAAGCATATTGCAGTATATAAGTAACCAGGTTTCAGCTCATTTAAAAAAAGAATATGATTTTGGACCTGGTAGCCGCAGATAGACAGGAGGGGGGGAGAGAGAGGGGACGACATGCAGCAAAGTGCGGCAGCTGGGATTGTGATCTTGGCTGCTGCAGTCAGGCCCTACAGCTGATTTCTTAAGTGTATATGATATTTCTTCAAATAGATTTTTTTACGTTATTTCTGAGCCATGAGTATTGAAAGCTGGGTCTCTAATTGACTGTTTACATGTATGAATGTGTAATACAAAGACTTCAAACATAAAACGTTTCCCTGTATAACTAAGACAGGAGAGAAGATAAAATGAAAGATCATTAAGGTAGCAATTCATATAATTCCATCTAAAGTACGGCTTAAATTGAAACTAACTAACAGTAGAGTGCACAAGTCTAATCATGGTTCCACTTCTCAATATGTGGCCTTTTGTTAAATGAAGACACATTTGTACTGTAAGGAGAAGCTTTGCTGTCTCACATACACACACTGTTCTGGAGGCGTGTTCTTATTACTTACCTCTGTCTGGAAGACATTTGCATAGGGATAAGTGTGTTGTAGATGTTTTGACCTTTTTTCATTTTCTATCTTTATGCATCCAGCACCTTCTTGACTTGCAGTGTTCTGTCTTTTACTTTGTGATCCCACTATATATCTAAAACTACACAATATCCCTCTGTCCTTGATGTGCAAAAACTCACACACGATGGGTGTATGCAGTGGGAACACAGCCTCTCCATGTAACATTCCTAAATTACATGATTTTATGTATGAATGAATACTTAAAATAAAATTGCCCTAGAAATGTAAAAGTGTTGATCTTTTTCCCTTTCCTGCTTTCTTTTCATCTCCCCCTCTCTTATCCTGGTTTCACCTTCCCTCTTTCTTCCCCTCTCTCCTCTGCCTCTTTCCCCCTCTTTTTATCTCACCACATCCACAGAGCGTCCCCAGCCGCCCAGGAAGTTGTCTGTTCCTCAGGAAGGGGTTGAATCTCGTCATGTGCGCCTCCACTGGGTGACAGGAAGCTCAGGTTCCTCCCCGCTGAGGTACTTCACCCTGCAGGCCAAAGAGCTGCCCAACGGGGACTGGAACACACACACTGCTGACATCCCGCACAACGGGACCGCCTGGACCGCTGACAGGTACACATGTGCACATATGTGCAGTCACACACACACAGACACACACGTATCTGCTTGTGTGGCAAAAGTATTACAATCATTTTAAAAATCTAACCGTAACTATGTGCAGCAGGCAGGTAAAGCTTCAGATGATGTGAATACCCAATTTAGAAAGAGATGGAGGGTGATTACTTTTTTTGTGTTTTCTAACCGGAATAAAAAGCAGGAAATCAAAAGGAAAAGATTAAATTGTGTTTTTGCTTTTAAAGTCATCCACAAACTACAGCAAGATGAAGCCAATACATTTGACTGTTTGCTTAAAATTAGAAAAGCATTACAATCGCTAAAGCTTCCACCGTAAACTGATGAAATGCCTACTGTGCTGTGCAGGAACGGAAAGCTTGACAGGCATAGCAACAGTATCTAGTGAAGGTTGGGGCTATCTAATAGTCAATTAGGCCATCTCAAGCATCCTTGGAGATAACATGAATAAAAACTCAACATTACTGTTTGTGCTTTCCTTACACAGCATGGAGATTTTGTTTGGCATTACATGCTAGACTTGAATTAGTTAAAGCAGTCTTTAAAAAATCTTGTAATGTTTATGCATCCTCGGAGAGAGAAGAGGAGTGGACTGAGAGACGAGGGGGGGCTGTGAATACTCAACGCAGAGAACAGAGAATTAGAACACAGTAAGAAAAAGTTTTATTTGGAACATGTAGTATACCAAAAAGGTTTTTAGAGCGAAAAAAATGCAACACGGAGAAGAAAAAACCCCACCAGGGAGAGCAGAGTAATCATAATCACTGCAGAAACGTGGAGGATCTCAGTCACCTAATCACAGAGCAACAGCAGGAGTGCTCTTTGTCTTTTTCCCTTAAAACATTTTTCTCTCTCTGCCTTTCGTGCTTTCAAGTTTCTGTGTGCCATTTGTCCAATAGTCATTCTCTAAAAACGTTTTTTACCTTTTCATGTGTCATCCCTCTTGTTGTCACCACCTCCCTTCATCCCTCCATCCATCAACAGCTAGTGCTTTCAAAAACCATAAGTCGTGTATTTTTTCCTTCCTTCACATGCACTCTCCATCCCTCCATCCCCCCCCCCTCTTATTGAGGCTGTCATTAAGGCAGCAGGTGATGGCGGTCAGACTCGATGGCTGCTCCAACTTCCCTGAAAGCCTAAGTAGCAGAACTATGATGAGGCTTTACTTTGGATGGTGTGTGTGACTGTTGGTGTGTGTGACTGTTGGTGTGTGTGTGACTGTTGGTGTGTGTGTGTGACTGTTGGTGTGTGTGTGTGACTGTTGGTGTGTGTGACTGTTGGTGTGCGCTCCTTCTTCGCCAGCTATCACAGAGCTGTTTGAGATGCTGAAGAGCGCTCTCTGTGTGTCTGCACCAGCCTGTTTCAGCCTGCCTCAGGGAAAGTCTCTCTGCCATGATGCTGCTGCTGTTTTGTGATGCATTTCGGGCTCATTCTAACTCTGAATGCTCTGATTACAGCACCGGATGGAGGAATTAGCTTACTTTTCAATACACTCACACTCACACTTACTTGTTATCCATCCCTTAATTGTTGTTTTCCAATGAGACATCTTTGGAACCAAAACATTGAAGTCCCCCCAGGCTGGTGCGAACATGTACACACACATGTACGGCACACACACACTCACTCACTGTCCTTAAAGTCGTCCCAGTGCTGTTGGTGCCCCACCCTCTTTGAGCTTGGTGCTTTTGATGTGTTATTCCTACGATACCCACAACCCCACAGGGTTTTTTCGTGTCCCTTATTGGGGCTCATTATTATACAAGAGGACACTTGAGCAGTTCTCCAGTCGCCTGCTGAATTTCTCACTGGTGCTCTGAAGTCCCTGAGGCCCCGTGAAAATAAGGCCGAGGACCTTACAGGTAGATGTGTGAGCAGTGACAAAGCACGGGGGAGGGTGTTACATTAAATCATTTGTAACAATTGTTGTTACTGCCTGAACAAATGATTAAAATGTTCCTGTTAACTCTTATTTATGATTAGGTTAGACTAATAAATAGGTAAGACAAATTTGCTATTTGCCACCGCCTGTCCTTTTACATTTTTAATCAGATTATCACGGTGAGCAGAAGAGGGAGGATTTAAACTATTAGCATGCTATAAGGCACAGAACTCTTGTTCAGCTGGCTCCTAACAACGGGTGCCTGTCCCTTCAGCTGATTGTAAGTGGCTCTAGAGTCAAGTGTTTTCAAAATGAATGATGTATATTGTTATTTTGTGCTTATTAATGCATTCACCTTGCACAGAGGACAAATGCAGATAAGATGTTGTGGTTGTATGGCAGCAGAAATACTTGGGCAGGGAAGACAATTAGCAAAGGTGTAAGATAATTATTATTCAAGACCTTGTCTGCTCTTCAAAGGCCACGGAAAGAGCAGAAATATTTCTGTGAGAGTGGGG
This sequence comes from Trematomus bernacchii, assembly GCF_902827165.1. Lineage (NCBI taxonomy): Eukaryota > Metazoa > Chordata > Actinopteri > Perciformes > Nototheniidae > Trematomus > Trematomus bernacchii. Next base: position 5,686,236 of record NW_022987593.1, on the reverse strand, counting down.
GAAGATGGTTTTGGAAAAAATGTGTTAAAAGTGCAAAGTGTTAATGATACCTAGTGGAGTTATTTTACACTTGTGGTGCTGTAGAGCCATGCTTTGATGAGCAGGTCATTGTATTGTTTGTTTCTTGCATTGTATGTGCCTTTGTGTTTGTGAAGAAAACCATAAGCTGATGCAACCAATGCAACAGAAGACTTTACAAACATGTTATGTGTTTCAAGGTCTTACAGATATACTTACATGTTAGCATGTATACACTCACATGGAGTGGTGAGTTCACTGGTCTACATGCTATAGTTTTGCACACAATTAAATTCTATTTGCGCAAGACTATGAGTCAATTAAAGTAATGAAATGCATGCATCAATTGGTTTACCAATAGATTCACATTGATCAACTTATTGTAAATGTTGCATGAGGATCATGGAGCAAAAAGCCTAGTAGCCTTTTAATTTAAAGAAACCAATTCATCAATTTAGGCCTGAATCTGTCCAAAGATATATTTGAAATTAAAATAGAAATAGAAATTTTTAGATGAAAAAATTCAAACTTTCCTAGGGTGACAAGACTTCTTGTTCTAACAAAACTAAATAGGAAGATATTTATGAAGACGAGAGAGGTGTAAAGCTGAAACCAATGTGAATAAATGTAATACTTATCAGTGTTACGCCTCTAATCTCTACATATGTATCTGCTGTTTGTGTCGGCAGGCTGAAACCCTTTACATCATACAAGTTTCGGATGCTGGCCACCAACGATGTAGGAGACAGTGTCCTCAGCAAAGAGACGGAGGCTGTTACAACTCTGCAAGATGGTGAGAGACTGGGAACACTGGTGGGGGGGGGGGGGGGGGGGGGGGGAGAAAGAAGACATGACAAAGTGTATTTTAAAACATAAATAAAAAGGACTATATTAGGATGGACAGTTTGTCTGCCTCGTCTTTTCTTCCTCACTCCCTTTGTTATGTGTTCCTTTCCAGTCCCTGAGGAGCCTCCAGTGATCCTCGCAGTGAAACCAACAACAACTACCTCAGTCCTGGTGCAGTGGAAGGTATTTTCAGAATTTCTATTATGCTTGAGAAACACAAACATTATATACAGACAGACCTACACAACCAAACTTCGTGGAGGTTAATCACCTATTTGAAGAAGAAGAAGACCCCTGCAGAGTTACTGTGTTTGTACGTGTTGCATGTGGATGCAATTATGATTATTTATTGAAAAGGAAAGGTCAGAGGGCAGCATAGAGAGATTGGGGGGGGGATGTCAAGAGGGAGAGACAGATCGTTCTGGCAGGGGGAGAGAACAGTTCAAACTCTTAATGAGGTTATACCAGCAGGAGAGATGTTAGAGGGCAAGAGAAGCAAACATCAGCCATGTCCAACAACAGAGGAAAATGAGAGAAAGGGGAGTTTTGGAAAAATACAGGTGGTTTAAGAGCAACTGTGACTGGTGAAACGACAGTAAATACAGCCTGGCTACTTTACTGTATGTCACTCTTCCTCTTCTGCTTGAAAGTGTCTTCTCTCACTCCTTCTAGCCTTGTGGCAAAGCAGAAGGAGGCGATGAAAAACAAAGTCACCAGCAATTTCATCATCCTTTACAAGAGTGCCAAACCCACTGAAGCATCACTTTGTCTGTGGGGTTATAGCCAGAGCAATCCAGCAGCGCTTTAAAGTGGACTCTGCTGATAAAATACTGCTCTGCCAGCCTGCCAGCGTCCTGTCAGTCACAAAGACAATGAAAATGATCAAAGTACAGAATTCCTTCTTTGATAGAAATGGTGAACTGAACTGTCTTCCATGTGCTCGTGTGTGCTTGTTTGCATGTTTTTCAGAAACCCAATGACACCAGTATTAACGGGGTGTTGACTGGATACCGGCTGTATTACAGAGAGCTCCAAGTAAACGTTTCCACTTTCGTTGAAGCAGAAGTCCAGGCAACAAAAAACAACACCACAAGTGCCCTCATTACAAGTGAGTAGTACGGATAGCAACTGTTTGCTAAGCCCCACTCCCACTTAGTTAGTGTTGCTATGTCTGTCACGCTTTTCTTTTCAGCACTTACTGTATGCAGTTAACAGTGATGAAAGTGTCATTTTAAAAACTTGAAATGCACAGTGTTATTTATGTATTCTTTCTTTATACTGTCGCACACAGAAGTAGGTCATTAAAATGTCTAGCTAAAATTGAGATTCAATCAGATGTTGCTATCTAGCCAGCTTGTAAAAGTGGCAATAGACGTGCTTTTATCCCTGTAGCCTTTCCAAGTGGTATGATTTGGGACTTTAAGAAGTGAATGTTGAAGGGAGAAACAGCTACGGAGTTTGAGGGGGAAAAAAGGCCCACTTTGCCAACAGCATAAGTTTACCCTCTCCTCAGTTTCTCCTTTGTTGTGACAAGTATACATATATATGTCATTCTGCCACTTTTAGCTACTATTGAAACTATTGCTAGATACTGTTCTTTTAATGTGAATCGCCGTTGGCAAACATTGCACAGGACACACTGCATTTTGTTTCCATGGCTTTGTGCCAATATTTTAGTTTTAATTTCCCCGTACCAGCGGCATATATCATTGCACAATGACAGCCGGGCTTATAGGAACTAATCTGAATGCTGATGGTTTCATTATCTGTAGCCATTATTTTGTGCGGTCAACACTTGCTTCATAGTGATCCTTTATATAAAAAAACCTGTCTATAGCCACATTAAGAGCTACCGTGGGCTGTATAACTGATTAAAAACACATTTTATAACGAGAACTGCAATGTTCTTGTGCTGCCGTATACTGCTAGGTGTTAAAACAAACAAGTCCTTTTTAACACTCCCCTCTTAAACAAAATCACTTTATTTAATTGCCGTTGTCATTTTAAAATGTACTGATGTCCCCCTCCATCTTTGTCTCCCTAAAGCCAAGAGCACCTTCAAGACAGTCAGCAGCGCCGCGCTAACAGAGTTTGAGTTGACACGTAAGTAATTAAAAATGGAACTGGGAAGAAAAGCTCCCGGGATATTTATTTTTTTAAGACTTGGTTTTAGTAACTTTATAATAAGCAACCAGCTTCTAGTATAAGAACAAGTAGCAACAACAACTAACATTTTCACTTTGCATACATGTTACACGTAAATGTAAGTATTTTAATTTCTTTGCAGAACTGAAGAAGTTCAAACGCTACCAGATTGTTATGACGAGCTACAACATCATCGGAGAGAGCCCCCCCTCCACCCCAGTGGAGGTGTCTGTCGGAGAGGCAGGTAGGTGGAAACAGGAGGAGGCTGTTAGACATATATGTGTGATTTACACTTAATGCTTATGAACATTTACACATGTAGGGTTTGCAAGAACAGCTTAAATGTCTAGCTGCTTCTTTCCCCTGTCTTCAGCATTAACTGCTTTGTCAAAACGTTGCATTGTGGGTCAAATAACATTACGTTTGAAGCTAAATCTTTAAATTGTTGCTCATCAGTTACAGTGGGATATCAATTATTATTATGAATTATTTATCATCCCATTTCATACATACATGTACTTTATTCTCCAACATACAAACTAATTTCATCATACACAGCAAATATAACAAAGAACCTGCCATGAGCATCACATATAAATCCAAAAGCAGTATTTTTAAGTGAGGGAAAAACAAAGAACAAAGCAAACCTTACTCAAGGTGCCCTTACTGGTATATCATATTTTAAGCATGAAAGCACATCCATGACCTTGAAAGTAGTAGTTAAACACATCAATCCCATCTCAAGGTCAGTTTACTGTACATGTTTTTCCAGACCTCAAACCGTAACATATGGTATTAATGAGCAGATAGATTTACTCAGTTGTTATTGAGATGGATGTGTTCACAATAAGCTCGGTAGCTGTAAGGATTTCATCCGCAGCACACAATAGGCTTTTAAAGACTGTGATATTTCCGACTCTGGAAGAAGCGAGTTAGAAGACCTTGAATCTTTGCCCTGTCTCTCGCTTTCTTCTTCTTTATTCTTACTTGCTTTGTCCTCTCCACGCCTCCTGTCGTCCTCTCTTTGCCCTTTGAATGGCATTGCTTTGATGTGTGTGTGTGTGTGTGTGTGTGTGTGTGTGTGTGTGTGTGTGTGTGTGTGTGTGTGTGTGTGTGTGTGTGTGTGTGTGTGTGTGTGTGTGTGTGTGTGGGAAAGTGTGCTTGCGCATACATCTGTACAAATCTGAATATCATCAAGAGCTGCACAAAGTCATCTATTGTTGTAGTGATGGCCCAACCCCTGTTAAACTTCACCAGAGAGTCTAGCCATGGATCTATTACACAGACAAGAGTGCAAATAAATTACTCTCAATCACACACACACACACACACACACACAAATACACAACTACAGCAGGCAAACACACACAAGGCAGATTGGGTAAACACATTTGTACGATATGATAGTAACAGCAACACGTTTTTTTTGCAATTTGCCTCACAATCTCACACTCGCTCAATCAGACAAACACTGCATTCCTAATCAAGAAGTGTGTGTAGTGTGTGCATAGTGTGTGCGTGTAAGCCATACATATCACATGCAGATGAGCGAGAGGTAAGGATAAGCAAGGGGGAAGCAGAAAAAGGCTGGAGGGGGATGATGAAATGGGGTGATATGGCCTTTTCTCTAGCCTCAGGTGAACACTGCTGAGTGTTCATGCAAATGTGCGGTACAGTGGAGTAACAAGCTACTGCCTTAGGCCCAGTCTAATTGGAAGGGTAGAACATATCCTCCCTTCTACCCACTTTAACACTGAGCTGCACACACACACACACACACAGTAACTGTCTAACTAAACACCTCGGCCTCCTGCAGCTCCATCGGTGGCTCCTCAGTCTATCAAAGTCTCCGCTGTGTCTCCCTCCACCCTGGAAGTGACCTGGGACACACCCCCCCTGGAGACCCAGAATGGACTCATCCAAGGATACAAGGTGACACACACACACACACAAATATGTTCTTGTGGGAAACACACACACATGACAGACAAAGACCCAAACAAACCAAAACAATACTATGATGTGATTTAAAAAAACACACACCCAGTGTTTCTGTGTGCATTCAAAGTGTCTTTGTCTCTTGGAGGCTTTTTGCTCTGCTGCACTTTCAATCGCACTGTAGAGAAGTAAGGAGCATTAAGTTAGAGGAAGAATCTGAATATCCTTTAATGGTTTCAATATCACTCGTCTGCCTGTGTCTCCCCCTCGACCCCCCTGCCCCACCCCCTCACTCTTACTACTTCAAACACAAGGTTATCTGTCCTGCTTTAGACACATTGATTTCTGCCCGAGTGGAGGGGGGGAATGGAGAAAAAAAGAGGGGAATGTAATATTTGCAGAGTGAAGAAATGAGATGAGCAAGTGATCCCTGTAGAATCCTGATTAGAGGAGAGGATCGAGGGAATACGTTTAAGCTACCAGAGACGGATGGACACAGAGAAGGGAGGCAGAGGGGGTTAACAAGATTAAGACGAGAGAAATAGAGCAAAGAAAGAATGTTTAATGAATTTATAGGTTCTGACTTCTGTTCACACAGAGGGCAGGTGGGGCTGGAGGTAAACTTCATTGCAACAGTGCTGTCTTTCAACAGTTTACTGAAATGCTCTTGAGGACTGTTTAAATGCACTGAACATGATGGGTGACAGGTCATTCAACACTGTTCATTTCAGACATACAGCAAATGTAAAAGGTTGCTTGTTTGCAAATGTGTGGGCAGATGTGTTCAAGTGAGTCACTTCAAGCCCTCCAAAACAGCACATTTTCCTTGTAGTATCCACTTCCAGATTCTAATACTTCATACAAATAATCCATCATACTATTCCTGCCAAAGACGGTCAGTTGTATCTAATAGAAGTGAGAAGGAAAAACAACTGAAATTGATAAAGTGTTTCCTCCTTTTGCTAAACAAACATCCAGGTGCTATTTTTCATCAACACTTTTAAACCTAAATCAACTTTTTAACAACAGAGAGGGTTCGAAAATCCTTTTAAGGTTCTTGATCTCATCAAATCATAATATAATCGTGTTCATTCACGACAGCTTCAAATCGATATAGTCTCACTCCTGTTAAAGACACCAGAATAGATCCTCTACAGTAGAGAGTGGATTACAGAATGGTCTGGACTTTTTACTAAGCCATTAGAATAAAGTATCACAAGAAATGTTGCCTATTATGCAGAAGGTAATACATTTAGATTTAAATTGAGTACAAGGATGAGTTATTCTGTATCTCATTATTGTAAGAGCTCGGTGAGGGACAGAGGCGGTATAATGCTGCCATCAAGTGCTACTCATAAGCTGCTACTTCCAATTTTGAAAGGTGTAAATATATCTCATGTAGTGCCTCTTGTTAGAAATAATAACAAAATGAACCCTTTTACAGGAAGTAGCTCTTGGATTTTGTTTTTCTTTGTAAACCAAAATGCACTGAGACGTTTTATGTTGGAGGAAAAAGACTGTGTAGCAGCTAGGGTTTATAGATAAGCACATGACATTGATTCACTTGAATGGCCAACATGAATCACTCTTCCCATCAATTCCTGCCAAAGATCTGAATAATCAAACCATTTTTTGTGGGACAACATTTAAATAAATAAATAAACAGTGGAAACATAGCCCTGCCGCATGTTGTTCAAATCAATAATATGATATTCCTTTCTGGCTGCTTCTCACTCGGTATCCATGTTAATGACCACTGGTCCAAAAAAAGAAATGTCCAGTCTGTCTGTAATTATAATAGCAACCATTTCATGATCTGATTACAGCTTTTTAAACGAGCTGAGGAGCTGCACGGTATGATTAGAGACCCGGGGGGCTGATTGTCGTTGAAAGCTTGTCAGAGAAAACATCCAAGTGCTGTGGTTGAACACGTTTGAATCAAGAATAAAACTCTGCTGTGACTCATAGTCATTTGGCTGTGAAGTATCACTCCTAGCAAAAACATTTTAGCCTAAAATAAAGTAACCATCAGGAGAATGAGTGCTGTAACAGCTGCTGTGGCTATTCTCTCACCCAAAGGCTCTTGTGTATCCAAGATACTTTCCTGATTCATCTCTAATGCATGAGGCTCAACCACCTCTGTAACCTTGCTGTAAGTGAGCATCTGATATGGATGGGTGTGTGCCGGGGAAAGTCAAGGCAGTTCTCACGTCAAACCGAGCCTTTCTCACTGGCCTCTCAGCTGTTGTGTACAACGTTATTGGAGGAAAATGTTTAGTCAACATTGAGCCCAGATTAAACATGCAGTGATTTTAAAAGTACACATTAAGAAGGAAGTGGCTGCTCAGAGTTTCACGGCGGAGAAGCACCTGTCCAGTGCCGTAATGAGCCGGAGGCAAGCTGTTTCAATGCATCAAACTGATTTAGTTGCTGCATATGCATTTATATAGGCTGTTTACTGGCAGTAAGATATCAAGTCTGTTGCTTTGCCTTTTTTTTGCTCATCATGCACAACCTGTTTCATTAAAAGTGTATGACCTAGACCAGGGGTTTTCAAAGTGTGGGAAGGTGAGCCTCCCCTCAGAGAACATAAGAACAGCCGCGCCCCCCCTCCCAATTATTATTGCTATTATTATTATTATTGTTGTTGTTGCTATAATGCAGGGGTATTATTATCCAGTGGAATGCCCTTACCTGCTGGCCTAGTTAAATCAAAGTGGTTCATTTTTTTTGGCTGGGCAGTGTAGTTTTACACACCGTCCTATTTGACTTTCTCAGGACTTAAAACAGTTTTTTTGTGTTTTTTTACACACGTAAGGTCATCATCTTAACAGTTGTTTATGCTCATCGAGTCATCCGTGAGCAGAGCATCAAGTTGGCATGCCTATTACAGCTGAATGCGGCGATTACCATTTTGTTCAGCAACACGCCTCACAAACGTATTAAGATCTAAAGCTTTAGTGCGTTTTGATTCAATGCTGAGTACAGCCAAACTTGACAGTCTCTTCTCTGTCATTGTAGACCGCAAATACCTCATTCCTTCCGTCTGCTTGGGTCCGAATGCTTCTCGTTTTGCGCCGTCCCGTTCAAATGAAATCGCCGCCAATCACATTTCCTCGCTCGCGCCAGGGCCGGGGGAGGGGTTACAAGACTGCACTCGGACATTAGGGATTTTCTCTCATAAATGTCCGATGAGCCACAACTTTTATTTCAAAACAAAGCTGCCAACTGGGGTGGCAGCTGGGGTGGCAAGGCTATTTTTAGGGTGGCAGTTGCCACCCCATGCCACCCCGGTAGATCCGCCCCTGCTTGACCGGTACTTGCTTTTGATCAAAGTCAATGCGGAAAACCCGCACTCACACAGGTAGGCGGAGGTGAAGGGAATGAGCACTTTTACAGCCTTTTTGGCGAGGTGGGGGAACTCGGTCTCCACAGACAGCCAAAAGTGTGCAAGTGACGTTTTCTGCCAGACGCTGTCTCCTCTCTCACTTTAGGTAACTTCACAAAAAACTGATCCATGTTGCCGCTAACATAAAGTTAGCTGAAGTTATCTAGCTGAAATTCTCGTTATTTTTTTCTCACGCTGCGCCTCACCTGAAGCTCTCTGGCGCCCCCCCGGGGAGGCGCGCCTCACAATTTGAAAACCGCTGACCTAGACCACAAAATAAAAGTCACACATTCAGGATTTGTAGATTACTTTGTTTTAACACATTTCTTAAATCACCACAGTCCTATGAGACTTAAACAAGAGTGATGAATGGGTCGGTCATATGTGCCTACAAATTTAACTAACACAGAGTCTGAACTTTAAACCTACTTCATCATAGCTTTGAATAGGTGTTATTGAAAAAGCAATTTTTGGCGTCATTACATTTTGACATTCCCAGGGTATTAATATTGATCTCACCGTACTGTGTACTGAACTATTATCAGATGACCTTTGTTCTGTTTAAACTCAGTGATTGACTAAAGTAGCCTGTGTGTCTTCATTAATGCCTGATGTCCGGAAAGTTAATGGTCATGTCAGTGCTTATCTGTTTCTCATGAGAATGGACAGTGACACATGGACTACATTATACATTTTGTATTGTTTGATTACCTGAATCACTTCAAATGAGCACATGTCATGTTGGATGATGTACGGGTTGTGGTATGAGGATACGAAATACTTTGCACTCTTAACACTAAATCTAGGTTTAATTACTTAAACGACCATGGCTGATGTTAGGCCTTGTTGGTTAATTATCAGGGACTTTGTTATGCTTAGGCACCAGGGGCCTCATTTATAACGCCTTGCGTAGGATTGACGTAGGAAGGTTGCTTACGTAGTACAAAGCACAAAAATAGGTACATACATTTTCCGCCATTTTCCGATTCACAAAACATTGCGTACCGGCGAGGGAAGTGCGTACGGCACTCCCTACGCCTGTTTCCCTTGATAAATCACAATCGACTCGTAACGCCCATATTTGCCTATAAATAGTCAAAGAAACGCCCATTCATTCATTCCTTTTGACTGACTGCATGAAGAAGATCGCAGGAAATTACGATAGAACAGCTAAAAAAGACATCTCACACCGTGTCAGATTTTGGTTATTGTGGGGAGGTCGAGATAAATCATATTGTTTGGTGGATGCAGTTTGAGCCAGAGTAGCAGCATGGAGGTCGGATCGTCACCAAAATAAATAAATAAGTGGTCCGAAAAAAGTTAATGACAAAGAAAATACACATAACCTTCCTTAGGCAGTGTGTTTGTCCCGGGGACAGGAGACACCCCCTTGATGAGAAACTGTAAGAAATGATCGGGGAATCCCTCCGGAGTGGAGTCATGACGACTGGATCTGAATTATTTTTGTTGTATTTGGTGGTTTGTGTTCCAGCTGTCGATCAGCAACTATATATCCATAATCCACCAGTTAAAGGAAATACAACTAATGTGTTGTGTTATATTAGCTGTACCATTTACCACATATGGTGTTCTTAGTTTCCATACTGTACCTCCTGTGTTTTACGAGCGACTTATCAAGTCTTGGCAAACGGCATAAAACACGATTAAACGTGATAGTATATAAAACCATGCTCGTATCTACAACCTATAGAAATGCAAAACGGCGTCAGTTTAGACGTAATTCTGTCCTCCTGCTTACCGCATAATTTATGAGAAAACATTTCATAACATTAACACAACATATTCGAGGTGGTTTTAAATAACATATCCGTATTTATTTATCCGTAAGTTATGTTTTTGTGTGCACTGAGGAGTCTCAAACAGGCGTTTGTTTAATCATTTTAAGATTGGCTTTAATCAATGTTTGAAAATGAATTCTTCATATTTGATAAATGAGAGGTAACATTTTATTTATGGTATTATTTCCACATATTTCTCTCCATTCTTCCTTCTGCCAACGGTGTCACAGTTTCTCGTCTCTCCCGTTTGTGTGCTTAGTGCGTACGCATGGGTTAGAGTTTGCGTGGAGGACCGCACATTTTCCCGTCAAGTTAGTATTTTATAAATCGCAAACATTGCGTAGAAACTGGCGTACGCCATTTTTTGAGCGTATATCCCTTTATAAATGAGGCCCCAGGTCATATACAGTATTAGAGCTTTCTGTTATAGTTCTTTGATGTTCATGTCAATGCCATTTAATAAGGACATAAATGCAGAATTATGCTTGTAACTGCCATTTAATATCACACAAACTATAATGAAATTATGACTTAAAGGACATTTTACCAATACCTTAGTTGTGTTATTAATGTGTTAATTAGGAGCAATCGCAAAGATCTTCTGTTTCTATTCTATTTTATTCTATCTATTAAGACACTAATACTTCAGAAAACAATGGTATAAAGTTGACAAATAGTACTGTATAGCTCTGGGTGCTGTGCTTACCCTAGTTTTCAGGATGAGGGTCAAGATACTTTTGCTTGATACAGAAGAAGATAATTATACATCAAGGCCAATCCAGTTCAATAAATGGCATCTACTTCACCCTTCTTTAAAGCCTAAACATATCTCTCCATAACACACTTCTCCCACTTGTGAAACAGCGCTTGAGCATTTATATATTATATGGATCGATTAGGAGACCTCAGGTGGAAAGGGAAAATACAAAAGATATATAGTTGGCAGAAATGAGATAAGGGAGAGGAAAAGACAGAAGGTGTTTGGAGTAAAACCCAGGCAGTGTTATTGACAGTGTTTTCCTGTGTTGCAGATCCACTACTGGGAGCGGGACAAGCAGAACCAGAGTGAGAAGGTCAAGGTGATTTTTGTCCCAGACACCCGGGTGCAGCTCTCCAACCTGACCAGCTACACACCGTACCTGGTCACTCTGACGGCCTTCAACACCGCTGGAGACGGCCCCCCCCAGCGACCCCCGCGGGGCCCGCACCATGCAGTCTGGTAGGCAGTGCTGACAGCATGGTTATACAATCAACAAGTATTGTTTTATAGCTTTTGTTACGTTGTTTGATTCGTCTTCCTTCATGTTCCCGCAGCTCCCAGCGCTCCCAGCTACCTGTCCTTCTCAGAGGTGACCGGGGGGAGTGTGAATGTGTCCTGGGGGGCTCCCCTCACTCCTAATGGACAGCTGGAGGGCTACAGGATCATCTACCAGCCCACTGCGCCCGTACAAGGTGGGCACGCACATGCTGTAAACACACAAATATGCATATTGAAGCCCTGAGAGGCAACAAATGTTGCTGATCAATTTTATAACCTGATCTCAACCAATTTCTCTGATATATTTATGACTTAAAGTGGCATATTTATACTTTTTTTTTTTCAAAATACCAAACAGATCATGCATTTTAGCCATGCCTCATTTCGCTCGATTTGAAAAATGTTAGCTCTGTTTTTGCAAGGGCTGATTCTGTGAGAACAGCACCACCTACAGGCCTGGAATATGTACTACAGCGTCTCCAGCGCTTTCGAACGGCAATGGCCGTGGCTGTCTCCTCCTGATTGGTGGAGTTGGCCCAATAGCCGTAGCGCCACTGTCCTGACGTCAGGACAGTGTTCAAATCTGGATCAGTTTTGATCAGATCCGTTGCAGCCCCTTTTTTAGAGATTTGGGTATGGAGGAAAATAGAGAGGGTTGTGTTTTCTGACACTTGGTGAGTTCCCTGGAACACCGGGGACACATATTCATGTATAAAAGACGTACAAAAGTGCATTTTGCATGATAGGTCCCCTTTAAGAAGACATTTTTTGGGGGAAATTCAAGGGTTTGTTGTTGAGTGACTTTCGCACTTCAAGTAGTGGATTTCCCCTTTTCTTTTAGTTTTTTTACCTTTCGACCTTTCCCTTTGTTGGCCCTGATATACTATTTAAGATCATTATTTTAATCATTATCTCTCTTGATGCATACACTGCTGTTTTTCATAATTTGCTAACACACATTATATTTACCCTGTGTTTAAACTGCATGGAGAAATAAAACTTCAACAACATCAAATTAGGAATGCTTTTAGTCTTATTTAGAACATGGGGTAGTGGTTTACTTCAGCTTGCCATGGCCACAATGACATTTACAGCAACAAACACAAAAATAAAAACATGTTGAGGGGAAACACTGACTTTGTTAACGTGTGTGTGAGAGCAGGAGTGAGTAAACTGGTGACGGTGGACGTGAGGGGCAGCTGGCAGAGATGGCTGAAGGTCCGAGATCTGATCCGAGGAGCGACGTACGCCTTCAGTGTTCAGGCTCTCACCGTCAGCTACGGCCCGCCGGTGCACGCTAACGTCAGCGCTCAGCCCGTGCAAGGTAGGCCTGCCGTCACTCTGTGTGTGTCTACTTCTTTAATCGTGTCACGAAGACAAACATCTGTTCATTTGTCCCATTATGGGGACTTAACTATGGGGCTGCATACTAACCAAAAGTAACTCTTTGAATGAGTGGGCAATGTGTTTAAACCAGAATGCATTACACAGCTGCTTTAATAGACCCTCACTGGTTTTATAACCTACTCAGTTTCAACATGACAGTGTTGTAGTTGTATTTATGGGATGACAGACTGTATGAAACTGAACAGTGATTTTAGTAACGGTTGGGATAAGTTCACTGTGTGTAAGTTAGTTTAGTTTATTTGTTTATAGTGTCGTGGACAGTCCCCATTGATCGACTGTCACAAAAAAACGTAAATGCACTACAAAAACTCGAAATCTTGCCCAGTATATTTGTCTAACATCTAGTCAGAATATGTCTTTACACCTGATATAAGACATAATAACTTCAGAAGTAACACTGCAGTGAGATATCGGGTCTTGTTTTTAGACAATGCATCATCTTGTTAAGTCAAAAAATCTTATTTTGAGGTGTATCTCAGATGAAACACATCTTTTTTTACTAACATCAGAAAACAGAAAACTTTTGAGCATGTGTGGCTTATATTGTAACACAGCGTTTCCTGATTCTGGTCAAATATAGTTCAAAATAAGTTTTCCCAGCTAATTACAAGATCTGATTTATCTAAATATCCCCTCTTATTTCAAGAAATCTTACCAAGCAAATTTTCACTGGTTCTATTGTCAGATTTTTGTACTTATTTCAAGTGAAAACAGCTTGTTTTCATTCATGTTTAACTTGTTTTTGGAGCAGCATTTTTTCCAGTGTGGGGCAGCTTTAGCCAACGTTGCTAATTTCCAGCTGTTGTCTCCGGCCACACGATAACGGACACCCTTAAAATCACAATACATCAACAGCATTAGTTATAAAAAAAGGATGAAAGACAAGTAGATACAGGCGAAAGGATAAAAGACAACAATAAAATGCAAACAACACACGTTACTACATACATGTCACATATAGCACATAATCACATAACAGAAACGAGGGGCAACAGCATGTAACACACACACCATATCCAACACAGACTAGTGTGTGCCGGTGTAGTTCTCAGTGAGCCATGTTTTTTAAGTGAGCTAACGTGTGATCCCCTCTCTGACACCACAGGCTCCCCGGGGTCTCCTATAGAGATGTCCATCACCAAGGCGTCGGCGGCGCTCACCATCCACTGGTCGGACGGAGAGACGGGTGCAGCGCCGGTCACCGGATACGTTATCGAAGCCCGTCCATCAGGTGGGCTCACACACACTCTGTCTGTTCACATGCAGCTTTTCATCACGTGCACCGATTCCTATCATTGATTGAGAGGGAGGTAAAGGATGGCACTAAACCTCACTGAGTGCAGCTTTCTCCAGATTCATTGAGACCTGCTGTGCAAATTAAGTCAGCAGCAATTTCCCAATAAAGATTACCAGACGTATAAAATACAGAAAGGCAACGTTTGTAGCATCCTGCAGGAGAGAGGGGAGACTCTGGTTTTCTTCTACCACTGATATTCAAAATGGTTGTACCCCGTTATTACTAGTAATAACAGTAATCATCGCCACAAATAGTTACATCTCAAATGTAAATCGACCATTTCTATGTTCTGCAATCATATTCTAACAATTAAAAGGGATATTTCTCAATTTGAGCTCTACTCTATGGTCTGCTTGTCCATTAACCCCCAACTCAACCCTCTCTCTCTCTCTTTCTCTCCCTCCTCCCTCGCTCTGCAGATGAAGGAGTGTGGGACTCCTTCATTAGACTCCTCCCCCCCACCAGCCGATCCGTTTCCGTGCCGCTGGAGCGCCTGAGGTCGGGGATCAGCTACGAGTTCAGAGTCATCGCTGTTAATCGCTATGGTTACGGACAGCCCAGCACACCCTCTGCTGCTCTCGCTGGTAAACAGACACACAAACACACTCTCTCTCCCTCACACACTGCTGGAGATCAGGCTAATGAACATATCCAGGGTGATCCAACTTGTCTGATTGGGGTTTGATGGAATTTCCAGCCAACACTGAGAAGTTACTGTGACTGTGTGTCTGCTGCCATCTAGAGGCATAGCCACGCAACTACAACTCTGCTTATAGGCAAAGAGAGCATAGCATGACTCCATTTTTGTTTCTAATCTGTGCAAAATCTGTGCAAACTGTTTGAAGAACCAGCAGGATTTGTACTATCAGTAGGAAGAGAAAGAGTCTTTCCTCTAAAAGACATCATGAACAGACTTTAAAGAATGTTTTCCGGTCCTGGGGGACAAACTATAACTTACATTTGAATTAAAGCAAAGGAAAAGTTTGACTCTGTTTTGTTTCTTATAGCCTCAGAGACCTAGACGCCCATTTGAAGAGATTACAGTCAAGGCAAAAAACGTTTTTTCAAATTCAAATCTCAACCACTGATGTAGAAAAGAGTGAGAGAGTGCAAGAGAATGGAGACCTTTTCATACTGACTAATTCACTTTGTTTAATGTATTATTCAGTGGGTTTTATTTCCATCTTAGGCAATGCGTTCTATTTATTCTGTCATTTTATCTTTATTTGCTTTTCTTCATCCTATTTATAGTTTTTTTATATTATACGTTTAGTATCCAGTGTGTATTATGTTCTGACCACATTCTGTCCATTATATATTCCTCTCTCACGTGTTCCTCCTCCTCCCCTCCCTCCTGTGTGCAGCGCTGTCCGAGCGTCCGTTCTACGAGGAGTGGTGGTTCCTGCTGGTCATGGCTCTGGTGGGGATCATCCTCATCCTGGTGCTGGTCTTCACTCTGCTGCTGCACGGACACAGCCGCAAGTACAAAGCCTGCGGGACAGGTGTGTGTTCCCAGCAGACATGTGATGTGATACTTCACAGGAGGACAGAGTGGGGATCTCCAGGATGGATTTTGCCTCAGGATGCATTTATCAATCATAGACTTACTACATCTTCCCTTCATAGATTTATAACAGTGTGATATGCTGTATTGTATGTAGAGGGAAATGGCCTCTAGCGGTCCGGTTCAAACCGGATCACTGTTACCTGTCAGAGAGGAGAGGAAGGTCAGCCTCCCTCCTGCAGGGCAAACAGACCCTGAAGCATCTAAGGAAACATCCTCTCCAGGAGTTTAAAGATTTAAATGACCTAGCTGTTATTTCCTTACAATATTCATGTAAGAGTAATGGTGAAACTATTTAATCAATGTTCTGTATTCATTTGGGTAATGCTATTTATTCAAAGAAATACAATTAAATCTTACATAAAACTAGAGCAAACTAAAATGTCATTTTAAGTGGATTCAGTTATTCTAATCCAACAGTTTTGAGTTTAAATATCATCAATCTTTCTCCAGAATATCTGTCATGACCTTTACCTGAAAGAGACTGCTTAATGCTGTGGCTTGTTGTAAGAGCAGATACTTTGAGACATGTTTCAGTTGAATGTCTAAGCAGATATTTCCACACACCAACATTATATAACATGTTATTCATCAGGAGCTTCTCACATTGTAAGCCGCGTTTCCTCGCAGAAATAAAAAAATGTTTTCCAGTTTTTTATACTCAAATCTGGACGGCTTTATCATATTTTGGTGTGCACCACCTCCACAGGGTCAGGCAGATAGCGAGCAGCCTGGAGCGGAGAACTCAGAGTGTTACTCAAGGAGGCTCACTGACATGCATTGAAGGACAAACTCCCTCCTCATTATAACAAGAAAGTTGTTCCGTCTGATGTTTAGTCTTCGTGTTGATGCGTTTCTTCCTGTTTTCATGAGAGTCTCAGCTCCTCTCGGGGTTCCTGTGATGTTCCCCATTGTGGGCGCAATATTGCTTTTACACATTTGTGTGCGTGTGTCTGCGGGTGTGTGTGTGCGCATGCCAACATCTGTAATCTAAAGTTAGCCCTGAGGCAGGACGAGCACACACAAAACTAAATCTAGAGAGAAATCAATGAGACCGTGGGAAACAACCGATGTTATTTTGGTTCAGATTACCTTGTATCATTCTATCATCTTTCTCCCAATTTAAAATATGATATTGTTTCCTTTATTGTTCCATTTGTCGTGGTTATTAGTGGATAAATGACTGCCGTGTTGAGAGCGCCAAATGATGCATCCTGGTTTAATATGCTCCTTATTGTCATTCCTGAGAGGTAACTGAACGCACCATGAATAAAACAAGAGGTGCACATAAACTCAGAGAACAGTGGTTCAATTTCATTTTTAAAACATTCTCAGCCACATACAAGTGACTGAACTGCTTTTAATTTAAGTTGTTATCTGACCTTCTATCTTCCTCCAGGGAAGCACATGTCCACAGCGGAGGAGTCGGTAACCCTGGACAACGGAGGTTTCACTGCTCTGGAGCTCAACAGCAGGACGATCAACAACAAGAACTCCTTCCTGAAGAAGAACGGGACCAGGTGGGCTCTCAGACACACACACACACACACACACACACACACACACACACACACACACACACACACACACACACACACACACACACACACACACACACACACACACACACACACACACACACACACACACACACACACACACCTACACTTATCTTCCTGGAGTTGTTTCAGTTATTGGATTTTTTGTAGATGTTGCATTTATAGTGTGTGTGTGTGTGTGTGTGTGTCCAGGTCTCCTCCCAGGCCCAGTCCAGGTGGTCTTCACTACTCCGACGAGGACATCTGTAACAACTATAACGGAGCCGCGCTGACTGAGAGCACCACGCTCACTGAGAAACCCACCGAGGTCTCAGAGTCAGAGGTAACACTCTCTCTCTCTCTGTATCCCTGTCTTACATTTAAAGGGGATGAACCTGTGTTACTGGCCGTGTTACTTGAAATTAGATGTTGAGTTCTTTGTGCTGTCTGCCGTGGAGGAAGAAAAGTAAAGGTGGAGGTGAACAGTGAAAAGAAAGTACACTAAATGACTGAGCTGTGTCCAACCTTCTGCCTCCACCGATTCAGCCAAAGATAGCGGCTAAGAAGAGACATCTGAGCAGAGTACCATGTCATCTCAGTGTCTTGGTTTAACTCACACCTCTCCCCACGTTTCCTGTCTAATGCTGTCAAATAAAAACAAAAGGAAAACAAATATAAGAAATAAGACAGAGCTCTTCCAGTTCCCTCGTCTTAAAGTCTTTTTTTAAATATATTTTCTTTGGCAAGACGCCTGAAATATGTCAGTTAATAGAATAGAAGAATAGGGAGGGATGAAACCCTCTTTAATGGTCACACATGCAGAGCACACACAGTGAAATTTGGCCTCTGCTTTTAACCCATCCTAGTACAAGGAGTCTAGTACTAGGAGCAGTGGGCAGCTATTGTACAGCGCCCGGGGAGCAATGGGAGTGGGGGGGAAGGGGGGTGTCCGGTGCCTTGCTCAAGGGCACCACGGCAGGGCAGGAGGTGAACTGGGACCTCTCCAAGTAGAAGTCCACACTCCATATTTAGGTCTGGTCGGGGACTTGAACCAGCGACCCTACGGCTCCCAGTCCAAGCCCCTACTGACTGAGCCACTGCCGGACTGTGGACATTTTGAAACCCTTATATTTCTTACAAAAGGCAATTGCTAACCAAAGCTAAAGGACACCACAGAGATCAAACTTCATCACAATGAAAGTTTCCGTTTCATGACGTTTATACGCTTTGAAAATCATAAAAGTGGTGTTCACTGCGATGCTAACTTCTGGGTGGGAATACAATATAGCATCAAGATACAATATATCCCTCTACTGTCAACCACCGATGTGCAGACACCTTAGCTTAGACCTTAATCTGCACTTTCCTTCCTGTCTTTCTCTATGATAAACTCAAATCTGCTGTGTGTTTGTACGTAGTTAACTGACAGCGACTACGAAGACGAGCAGCCCAAGCACTCCTTCGTCAACCACTACATGAGCGACCCCACCTACTACAACTCCTGGAAGCGGCAGCCCAAAACCCTGAAGCCCATCGGCTCTCCCTTCGGATACGAGGAGTGCGCCACCGCAGACACGGAGCCGTACTACCAGACCGTGGTGACGCAGCACAGCACCGGCGGCGCGTACACGCCCACGGGGCAACCGGCGCTCACGCACGTGAACCCCAACACCAACCCGCCCCCCGGCTCACGCACCCCCGTGACCGGATTCTCCTCCTTCGTTTGACTCAGTGAGACTAAACCTGCACAAAATGACACACACACAAGAACACAATAATGGGGGGGGCCCGGTGTGTGTTTGGACTAAAGGAGACAGAGCAGACGGCGCCGGGGGAGAGGGGGGGGGGACGACGACGACGAGGTGAGGAGAAGTGGGACGGACTGGTGACGAAGCAGCACCAAAGAACTAAACGTACACCTCTCACTCGCCTTCCCCCCTCGTTCACAAAGATCCTCACTGTGATGACGAGTGTGTGTGTTGCTCTCCTGCTCTGTTACGCCTCTGTGTCACTGTGCCCACACACACAGTTCTCGTTTCCACACACACACATTCACACTGGCGTATACCACCATGCCTATTCCAGAGACTCTCCGACGAGAGCTGCGACTACATGTTTGTGTAAATGTTGAGGAGAGCATTCGAACTCGGGAACATGGAATTTCTGCACAACCTTCTTCACTGTTTTTCTGTATTTACACATAAGTGCACAAAGACACACGCATGCACTCCCTTTCAGGGTCTCCCACAGGGGGAGAAGGACTACAAGGCTGAGGAGCGTCATTCAGAGACGCCACAGAAGGGAGCAGCTGTTGTTGACAGACTGGTACATGTACACACACACGGAGCTGTAAAACACTACCACAGAGGGAAAGAAAAAAGTAACAATCAATAATCACATTTTTCGAACTTAAAAAAGGACAGAGAGCGAGCGTGGGTGGAGGTTTTTTAGAAGTGAAGGCATTCTCAGTGAGAGTGTTGTGTGGTTTCTAAGAGCGTTATGTGATGTTCGGGGTTGGGGTCGGAATATATGAAAACCATGTTTTTTACCGTCTACTGCCTGTTGTCAGCGCTCCTTATACCACAGCCTCCCGAGCCATAATGCTTGCACTGAGCCGAACCCCACACATTTCATCTTCTGTTGGAGTTTCATTTTTTACAATTAAGAGTGTGTTTGAGTGTGACACGTGTGCATAGAAGCATGCGTGAATAAATGGCTCGACGCTCAGCTGGGAAGCCTGTTCATCCGTCTGCGTTGTTCACTGCTAAGCAAAGCGTGCCATTGTATGTGTGTTTGCTTTTTAAGATGGATTTTGTACAGGGAAACCCTTTTTACTTGTGAGGTGTTGTATGTAGTTGTGGCCACGTTTGTGTAATTCAAAGCAAATATTGAAACAGCACTGCAATCATGGATGAGGGGAAAAAGAAATAATTTAGTAAGAATGATAAAATATAAGCTGCAGATAATGAATGAAAGAAGACAGAAATCATTCTTGAAGGAGCTGCGTGTGATTGAAGTTTAAATAATAAGGCCTCGCTATCTGCTCCAGCCAGACTGACACATGTACTTTGTACCAAGTGCAAACAAAAATCATCTGTACGCTTTCTCTCATGTATAATTTAAAGATTTCTCCGCCCTCCCTCACTCTGTCACGCTTGTTTTAAGTCCCATTACAGTGTGTGAATAAATGGTTATTGTTTAACAGTGTGTCTTTGTGGTGTGTTTTAGTTCGGAGACGAGGAACACGCCTCTTTGGAATATCTTCTACATTACACTGACTGAATTAAAGATAAGCTTTAACATTTGCCTCAGTGAACCTGAGCTGCACTGAACTCTAACCAGGCCTGTTGCACTGTTTGTGTATTTTTGTATTACAGCGGTAAAAAAGAGAAGTGCCACAGCTTTATCGGTTGCTGTCTATTAATTATTGTCTATCAGTGGTCTGCTCAGCATGTGATACTTTTCCCTGAATAAAGTTCTGCGTCCGAGGAAACTGATGGCAGCATGTAGTTGAACTATGAAACGATTATGTAAGAGATAATTCAGCAGAGGCAAAGTGCATTCACTTGAACTGTGGCGTTCACCTCATAAAACTGCATGTTAAGTTTGTTAAGGGTTGGTTCACCCAAATGTTATTTTTAACCAAGATTTCTGTCTCCCATATCCTGCAATATAATGTTGGTAATCGGACATCTGGTTTAAGGTAAAAGTCTTCAACAATTATGCAAAAATACTCAACAGTAGATGAGGTTTTTTTACAGAATGTATCATTCAATATGGTTGTCCCCAAAGGTCAATTAGTAGCAGTGAAACAAAACAGAAGAATAAAAACGCCAAATCACATTGATACAAAACAAAAATGGGTACAAAATAGATACAAATGAACTACCCACATTTAAATTATTTTTAAATGTGTTACATTATGGAAGATCTTACAATACAGAATGTAGGGTTATTTTTATGGAGTGTGTGATAGACACAGTAATAGTGCTTTGAGCAGTTCACAGTTTTTCTACATTATTTGAACACAGATTCCACTTCATCCACTTCAACAGATCGAATTATGTCTGTGCAATAGGTACTTTAAGTATGTTAATTCACTAATAAATGATGATGTATTTATGAATTAGCTATCAAGTGGTAAATGAAGGACCTAAACTTTTGTAATCACACCTTCAACAGATGCAACATTAGAGAAGTTTACACATTTAAACATCAACAATTATACTTTAATAATAATATAGCTAACTGTATATACTTCTGGAAAGGTCCATTCTGCATAATGAGTATGTTTATATTTTGTTAATGTTATTTAAGTCAGATTCGGAATGTGTTTCGACACTGTGATATTGGTAAAAGAGAAAGTAGGCCTACTCCTTCCAGCAGCGGATGTTTTTTTCTGAATACCTGTCGTGTGTCTCCCCGCCAACAGGGGCCGCTGTGGGCCGGAGAGACAGAACAGACCCCACGAACTCTTGTGATGTCCGGAAGAAGTCAGCATGGCGGATTTATTTTTCACTTCATGCTTTTCTGTTCACTGTTCTGCTATAATGTATTGACATTTTTAACCGATATGTAACCCCGCGTGAGCTGTGTATTCATACAGTAACGGCTGCGGAGGGATCTCGCTGCACCGCTGCCTGTCTCCCTGCTCACATCGTGACTTGTGACCCAGTTGGGTTTGGTGAGTTTCCTCCTCCGTTATTGCTTAATACTCATCTCAAAACGTTATCATGCTCCTGTAGCAGTGTGTTTTTTTACATACTCAGACTGCGTTTGACGTTGCAGAGGCTGCCCCCTGGCCTATTATGATGATTATAGACAGAATGAGACTGTACGGTAATGCAGGGGTGTGTGTAGCTTTAGGCACAACGGGAGTCGATAGTAAGGTTGAAGCAGTTCATAGTCATTTTTATATTGTATTCTGTATTATACTGACAGACGGGGCGAGAAACACATGGCAATGACAAACCGTAAACCCTGATTAACCAAAGGGTATGAATAAAATAGTGCGGGATATTTTGCAAAACCAATGTGCAAGTAATGCAGATGAAGAAAATGATATACATGTCAGGAAAATAAATAAATAGCCTACAATGAGCTAAATAATACTGCGGTTAAGCCAGCCTCCACTTCGGAAAACACAGTCAAGCCAGCCCGCCCGTTGTATTGCGGTGCGCGAATATCCTATGCATTACGGTAGAGGCCTGGAAAAACTGCCTTCAAAATAAAAGCGCTTACTCGGTCAATAACAAATATACCTAAAACACATACCAAACATATTCATATATACTGGAGCTTAAATTAAGAAATATCGACTATATAATGTGATCAATAATCATTTTAAAACAAACTACGTATAACTACCACATTATAACTGAGTGAATGTAAAACTTAAGGATACAGTTATGAAGACATATCTGACAATTACATTCATTATTAAAATTTCCATTTCCACTGGGTGACTAATTTCAATTGATTTCAAAATCAGGACAATCTGATGTAGAGTTTCAAAATTAAAGACCTTTGAAGTCTCATATATGAGCTATCGTCCTTCTGTTTTTAGATAAGAGAATACAACAAAAATTCTCCAGTATCAAATACGTATTTCACTCCAGGGTGATAGCAGGACACCCCATCTAGTCACTCAGAGAGAATCAGGACAATCTGATGTACAGTTTCAAAATAAAAGACCTTTGAAGTCTCATATATGAGCTATCTTCCTTCTGTTTTTAGATAAGAATAAAACAAAAACTCTCCATTATCAAAGACTAATATCACTTCAGGGTGATAGCAGGACACCCCATCTAGTCACTCAGAGAGAATCAGGACAATCTGATGGATGGATGGATTGGGAAATTGGGTTGTCACAGCAGCATGGAGTCATTGTACAGAATCAAAATAATCTTAAAATAGAATAAAATACAAAATAGAATAAATCTAAAAAAAATAGAAGAGAAATAAAGGTTAAAGCAATAATATCCATATTCACTGTAAAATGAATCTAAATGCACACTATAGACCAGACAAGAATACATTTGAAATTCTCAAAAGTATGCACTGCATGTACGATGTAAGTATGATGTAGCAGACGGATCAAACAAAGTATGGTGCTGGGAGTTATCTGCTGGCCAGGGATGAAGAGTAATAGAGGGTTATTGCTTTAGAAATGTTTTTCTTTTTGTAGTTATGTACATGACAAATAAAGCCTTTGAATTTGTTATGTCCTATGCCATTAGATATATTTTTAGGGGCACTGATATGCACAAATATTTTGTATTTTATTCGATTTTAAGATTATTTTGATTCTGTACAAGGACTCCATGCTGCTGTGACAACCCAATTTCCCAACTTCGGATGAATAAAGTATCCATCCATCCGTCTTTTATTTTGAACTCTACATCAGATTGTCCTGATATTCTCTGAGTGACTAGATGGGGTGTCCTGCTATCACCCTGTAGTGAAATAAGTATTTGATACTGGAGAGTTTTTGTTTTATTCTTATCTCAAAACAGAGGGATGATAGCTCATATGAAACTTCAAAGGTATTTTATTTTGAAAATCTACATCATATTGTCCTGATTTTGAAATCAATTGAAATTAGTCACCCAGTGGAAATGGACATTTTAATAATGAATGTAATGGTCAGATATGTCTTCATAACTGCATGGGCGGCGCCAGGATTTTTTTGCTGCAGTAGCTTAGCAGTTGCTATATGACAGCACGGCGTTGCTAGTTCATTTTCAAAATAAATAAACAAACAATACCAGTGGGCCAAGCACGAGCCTGTTCATATTGTAGCGTTCACCGCTATTCAAGATCACAGATCATGAGCCTTCAATGTCGAAAACGTTCTCTTTATTTTATGGTATTGACGGCCACAGCCACGCCTTACAGAGCCAATCAATAGTATAACACTCATTATGACTTTTCCCCACACTCGAACACAACTCCTACCGTCTCGTACTCCCTACACACACACCGGAAAATGCACACACACACCTGGAAGGGGCGGTCTCTCCCTAACTCCCGCCAACAACATTGCCTAAATAACTTTACAAATGTACTAAACTGTGCACATCTGATAACTGAAATAACTATTAACTTGGACACGCTACAATATTATCATTAATATTTACATTAAAACATTCCTTTGACACTTATAACATTACTTTGCAAGGTAAGCACAACCAAAATAAGTTTGTAAAAGCAGAATTTGAACACTGTTTCTCTGCTCCTATATATACAATATGTGTGTATAATACCATTACACCCTAAGCGTACACAATAGCGATCGTTCACTGTTTCAACTGGCATGCTGTGGCATTTAACCTCATCACCACACCGCAAACAGACAGACACACACACACACAAACACACACACACACACAGGGTTGTCCGGCTGGACCGGCTCCGTTGGAGATCGCGGCCGTTTACGCTGACTTGTGAGTCAGATCTTTCCATTTTCGATCTGTGTTCACATACTGAGAATTATGACAACATTAACCAAGTAACAGTTTGCGCTTTAACTTACAATGACCCCTGATAGATCTCGCGAGAATGTGTATAAATATATATAGATACATT
Organism: Trematomus bernacchii; assembly: GCF_902827165.1. Classification (NCBI taxonomy): domain Eukaryota; kingdom Metazoa; phylum Chordata; class Actinopteri; order Perciformes; family Nototheniidae; genus Trematomus; species Trematomus bernacchii. The sequence continues at coordinate 5,661,451 of NW_022987593.1, read as the reverse complement.
TTCATAACAAAACAATGGGGTTGCTAAGCCATTGCTAGGTCAATTGTTGGAGTTGCTATAGCAACTCCAAGCTACCCCCTGGCGCCGCACCTGCATAACTGTATCCTTAAGTTTTACATTCACTCAGTTATAATGTGGTAGTTATACGTGGTTTGTTTTAAAATTATTATTGATCTCATTATATAGTCGATATTTCTTAATTTAAGCTCCAGTATATATGAATATGTTTGGTATGTTTTTTAGGTATATTTGTTATTGACCGAGTAAGCGTTTTTATTTTGAAGGCAGTTTTTCCAGACCACTACCGTAATGCATAGGATATTCGCGCACCACAATACAACGGGCGGGCTGGCTTGACTGTGTTTTCCGAAGTGGAGGCTGGCTTGACTGCAGTTAAATAATGCAGAGAATGTTGTAAGTGACCAAGTAAATGCATTATATATACATGTAAATAAATAGAATAAGATATACAAGAACAGAATGTAAAATTGAATATTGTTCCGTAAATTAAAATTAAATACTGTTTATTGTCGTGATAACTATTTTGATAAATACATTGTAAGATGCAAACAGATGAATGCTTGAGGTCATGGAGCTCAGGAGTTTAGCAGTCTTATGGCCTGTGGGGTAAAACTGTCTCTGAGTCTATATCTCTGAAGAAAAAGTCCAATGTTAACGTTGTGATATCAGAATCAAATTGGTTGATCTAAATCCAGCAATAATGTACAAAGCATAACATATTTTGTTGCCTGACATTTTGGTTGAGGTTTTTTCACCCCAAACTGCATGTGAATGTTATCAAGTGGGCATGTCTGTAAGGGGCCACGTGTGGGTATCCTTAAGGCCGCTACACACCCACCTGAGACCAAAGAACGCGTACCAAAGGCGTCCCGACTTTTACGTCAGCTACGCCGTCAGCTACGCCGCCCGCCTACGAACACACCGCAAATACTTCAGTCGACGAGTGGCAATGAGTGATTGCTTGGGCCAACTTTCTCTGACCTCCCGCGGCCGATTCAACATGTTGAATCGGCCGCGGGAGGTCAGAGAAAGTGGTGTGAAAAGGTGCCGTAAAGAGACGACGGTGCGGCACACACCAACCTGAGTAGGGCGCCGCGAATGCCCGACTGCCTCTGACGGCCTCTGACTCCCAAAATCGGGTTGGTGTGTAGCCAGCTTTAGAACCTGATTGTATTCAGAGATCTTGAGCAGAGAGGTCAAGAGACCCCTGTAGATATGGCCAAGCCAGTTTTTCCCTTGTCAAATGTAGCCTACCTTTGGAGCCTATGCTTTCTTTACAGCAAGCACCATTTGGTCTGTACAATGAGCTACATACACAGCCTCTGAAAGACTAAATGTTGTAAATAATAAGTGTGTATTTTGGTGCAACGTAAACAATTGAAACTGAAGCTGAAACTATCTTTGGTTTGTTTCTTTTACAGGTTTCCTAGACTGATCTCAGTGGGATGAAACTTCAGGAGCCTGAACAAGGATCAGAGAAGAAACCAAATTGAACACAAATAAAAACACCAGAAACTAACAATGGATAAAGTGACTATCGGTGAGGAGGTGACGAGACAAGAGCTTCTCCCAGAGCCTCTACTGATAATCCTGTCCCCACCTCCGCCTTTCTTACCCGGCGCTGGTAAACCGACCATGTTTTGGCACAAGTGGCTAAAAGCTTTTGAACACTACTTTCACGCTCTTGGTGAAAACGAGCTTGCTGAATCCTCTAAGTGTGGGCTCCTAAGGAACTGCCTTGGCCTTGAAGGCCAGCATATCTTCACCGCTCTGATCCAGAGTGAAACTTCGTACACAGCAGTCATCTCCTCGCTGACGCTTTACTTCTGCTCCGATCACACCTCTCAGATGTGCCGCCTTAAATTTCATCAGAGGGCTCAGATGCCCGGGGAGGGTGTAGACGTGTTTGTGTCTGCGTTAGAAGAACTGCTGAGACCTTGCAATTATGGACACTTACAAGACAAACTTATCCTGGATCAGCTGATTGAGAAAACCAACTGCCCACCCCTCAAAGAGAGGCTGCTGTTGGAGAGGGAAACGTTGACCGTGGACAAAGCATTGGTCATTGGTAAAGAGGTTGAATCTGCTTTCAATGAAACTGACCTGTTTAGTATTCATGAGGTCAGTGTGGACATTGAAGACGATTTAGGCCCTCCTGTTCCAACAAAGCGTAAAAGAGGAAGACCTCGGCGTGGGGAGGGAAAGCTGAAAATCGAAACAAAACCACCCCCGACCAAAACTCATACAAGATCATCTAGACACAAAGATAGTTACTATTACAGCAATGATAAGCAATATTATAGTGAAAATGATGAAGGTGTGTCTGAAAGTGCTCATGAGACTAATCTAGCTTTGGATGAACCCAACGATGAAGCAGCTAAAGAGGAGAAAAGAGCGTTATCATCATCATCCTTAGATTGGATGGAAGAGGAAGGCTGCAACTATGCTAGTGATGGTGTCGATGATGAAGATGTAGATGTAGATCAAGATGTAGATCAAGATGTAGATCAAGATGTAGATGAAGACTTTAAACCTAAACAAAAAGGCCCCTACTGTCCCATTTGTGTCACAACGCGCTTTAGAGACATAAACAAGCTCAGCAGACACATGAGGATGCACACGAAGGAGAAACCGTTCAGCTGCCCGGTCTGCTCTACGACCTTCAGCCAATCCTACCACATGACCCGACACATGAGGAACCAGCACAATGCGGGACAACACGTCTGTTCCACGTGTGGGGAAAGTTACAAGAGCCTTGCAGATCTGCAAAGTCACAAGAAGACGCATTTGTCATGTCCAAGCTGTCAGAAAGAATTCACTAACAATAAAGCATTGTGTAGTCATGTCATGTCACACAGCGAAGACCAGTCCACCCAGGTAGAGGGTCAAAGTCAACTTTATTGTCCATCTCAAGATGTGTTTGTACACACAGAGGGTCAGAGTCCTCTGCAAAATGATGAAATAAAAAACCAAGAAATCAAATCAATAAACAAAAATAATAATGAGAGTATTGATATCAATGATAATGTTGCTGAGAACAGTGCAGACTCTGATAATAGTGATTCTCAGGATGAAGAATGTGAAGATAATGTTAAGGATAAGGACACTGAAAAAGCTACATCTCAAGATGAAGGCAGTCCCAAAGAAGAAGGAGCCTCCAAGACTAAAACAAAGGGCCATGTCTGTCCCATCTGTGTCGGCAGGCGCTTCAGAGGGGCAAACAAACTCGCAAGACACATGAGGACACATACAAAGGAGAGACCATTCGGCTGCCCTGTCTGCGATATGAGCTTCAGCCAATCCTACCACATGACCCGACATCTGAGGAAGCAGCACGGCATGGGTCAGTACATCTGCGAAAAATGTGGGAAAAATTTTGCGAGCTGGCTGGAGATGAGAGCACACAAGAAGACTCATGCTGTTGACGGCCTGACATGTATTGCTTGTGATAAACAGTTTAAAGAGAAGGCTGCCCTAGTGAGTCATCTTAAATTACACAAGAAGGTCCAGGCCAAACCCCGGAGCCTCACCTGCGGCGATTGCGGCAAAGTATTCGGTCGTATGTATCATCTGAAAAGGCACATAGTGACCCATCGCAAAGCAACAAACGGAGATATTTACACGTGCCCTGATTGTCAGAAGGATTTTGCCTTCCCAGAAGACCTCAACAAACACCTGGAGATTCATTTAAAAGAAAACAATGGGACCTGTCCAAAATGTGACGAAACCTTCAGTAGTCCAGAAGGCCTGGAGGCGCACATGGGGGTCCATGAGAAGTCTTACGCCTGCAGCACCTGCGGGAAGAAGTTCAAGGTCGAGTATGCGCTGAAGAAGCATGAGCAAGGGCATCAAGACGAACAGTTTTATTGTTCGTTGTGCCGCAAACACTTCATCAAGCTGTCCCACTACAAGAGGCACATGACGGTCCACGACAGACGGGAATCTAGATGTCCTCACTGTGACAGCATCTTTCTGCAGCTAACAGCTTTTAAGTATCACCTGCGGACTCACACAGAGGAGAGGCCGTACCAGTGCACCTGTTGCATCGAGACCTTTGAGGAGAAGAAAGATCTGGATCAACACTGCTTGAGGCACAGGAAATTCAAGAAGGAGATGCCAAACTCGTGCACTAGGTGCGATTGTGCTTTCTCTACACTCCTTGAGCTGACGGACCACATGAGCTCACATGATGGAGAGCAGCCAATGACCTGCCCCATCTGTGGCAAGACTTTCCTCAACAAGAGCAAGATGGAAAGGCACCTGAGCATCCACTCGGGGGAGAGGCCGCACCTTTGCTCCATCTGCGGCAACGGCTTCCCCTCGGCCGCCAGCCTCAAGTTACACTCCCACATCCACACCGGGGAGAAACCCTTCCCGTGTCCGCAGTGCAGCAAGAGCTTCAGGTCGTCCAGCGGGCTGCGGCTGCACGGCCGGCAGCACATGGAGGTGCGGCCCAGCTTCGAGTGTCTCGAGTGCGGCAGGACTTACGGTCGCATCACGGAGCTGAAAATGCACCAGCGCTACCACACGGGGGATAAGCCGTACGCATGCACCTGCTGCAACAAACGCTTTATTAGCAAACACAAGCTGAACGTTCACATGAGGATACACACGGGCGAGAGGCCGTACGCCTGTCCTCACTGCGGACAGACATTCACACAGACTGGAGACAGAAACAGACACATCAGTAAATACCACGAGTTAGATACTGCAGTACCTAACTCCAGTGAAGATTAGGTTGCTTTTGAATGATTGTGCCAGTGGTTTTACATGTAGGGGGTGACCAGGTGCCAACAAGCCACAAATAGGACGTTTTTGTGGGACAATGCGGGACATGTTACTGCGTTGCTTAGAGCTGGATTAGATGTTTATATAGTGAAGGAATTAAATATGTGTTTTGAATGGAATTAACATAACAAATTATTATGAGCAGAAAAAAATGACCGGATCTAGCTTACTGCCCGGTCTGCTGCCCTGTGTGCTAAACGTTAATTAAATCAGCTGCTGTTACTTCATCTCTTTTGGTTTCAGGAGCAATATATCCATAGATCGTGGGGGGGGTCTGTGGTAGAGCAGGCTCATGACTGTTAGCGCCGGAGCCTCGCTGCGGAGAAACTGTCGTGCATAATTGCGCCGCATTTGCGCATAAGATGCAGCCCCACACACTCTGCGTGTTCTGCGTGTAGGGAGGGGCGGCCCTGCCCATAAGTTAATACATTTCTCTGTTGATTGACATCTGACACAGCTAATGGTGATGATAGTCCTCTCGTTTTCTACACACCTTTGTAAAAAAGCCTTGTTTAAGACGGGCGACTGTCAATCAAATGCGGGACATCGGCAAAATGTGTGGGACAAATTATCAAAATGCTGTGCAGTCCCGCACAAAGCGGGACACCTGGTCACCCTATTTGCATGTTTGTTGGGGTTGGGAGCAATTACAATCAATGAATGCAAAACCACTGTCTTCTCTGTCCAGACTTTACTGTCTACAAACAGTTTCTCCCTGATTTGTTATTTTCTGCAAGCTTCATACCTGGACTCTCTTCGATATCACTACATTTGACCACTTAATACAACAGCTGTGCATGAGGGTTTAGTCATTGTAGTCCATCCCCCTCACCCCTTCTCCATACAAGCACCTTGCACTCCCAACAACTCACACTAGTGACAGAATGCGAGTTTCACAGTTTGGCGTGCCCAAATCTGTAGCTACATACTAGTTTAAATTAAGTAGTATCAAGTATATCACTGAAATGATGCAACAAAAGATTCAAAGATCATTGTTCAATGCTTCTGTTGTCCTCCATTACACAGTTTGTGTTACATAGTCTTATGTTGTTTCTTTTCACATCTTAGATTATTTTAGTTTCGACTTCTCGGTAACCAAGCGTTTGTAACTGTGTTAAAAGTGCCATAAAAATAAAACTATTATTCACTCTGCTTGCACATTTAATGAGGCTTCTGATCAACATTTGTAAAAGGTAAACATGTAAGCTGCATCATTTTAGACACATATTATCAGTCAAGTGAGAATAAAAAGGTTTAAATATCATTTGAAAATAATTAACTCTATGAACCCCAAAATTAAATATGTCAAGTATTTTATGAGGGTTCTTTCTGACCCTTACAAAGCTTCAATGGTTATGAATGTCTTTAATAATCATTCAAAAGAGGATTTTATAAATTAGTTTTTACTGAAAATGCATTGTTACATCTCAAAACAATTGGTAATATCTATATTTCCATAACCCATAATGCCTCTTGCATAAACCTCAAGCACTTCTGGGTAGCGGAAATTAGCTGATAAAAAAGGTCTTTAATTTATTTCCAAGTTGAATTAAAAAGTCCTTTACATCCTTAAACTTAACTAAAGTGTACCGACCCTGTTAATCGGCGTCTGTAACTGACAGCTATCTCCGTGATGAGTTTATTTAAACAACATTTTTTATATAAATGTGTGTTTTTATGCTGAAGCTAAATGACATGCTAATGAATGCAATAAACTTACATTTTCACTAGTAGATCAATATGGTTGATTTAGGTCTCAAAGTTTCCTCTTAGGTTCTGGCATGCAGAAACATACTGTGTGTGCATGCAGCCATGAGAGATTTTTTTTGGATCTTTTTAAATGTTTGAACATTTTACCATCGGTGTATCATTTCGGTACTTATTTAACAACTTCAAACAAGCTGACATATCTGATAAAAAATCAATAAAGAAGCTAACTGTCAGTAAAAATAATTGAAAGCAGGCGTCCACATGAGGGTGCTGTTGGGTCGTTAATGTATCTCTATTACACAGATCACAAATACAGTACCAAATAGCTATTCTAATAGTTCATAAAACAAACATTTCATTAATCATTTTCTTACCATACTATCCAATACGGGGAGATATCCAACAGTACATCAGCAATATACATGCAACAAAACGAAACTTAAACAGTCCAAACCATTGTTATTATTATAAGTAGCACCTCACATCCTAATTACAGTTGGTAAAAGTCATTATATTGTACTTTTTCTTCCCTACAATTCAGACTTAGGTATTTTATTTAGCCAGAAATGTAACATTGAGATTCAGGATTTCTGAATTGATGTTCTTGTAATTTACTTGATTATTTCTAATCTATGCAACCTCCTACTTTCTTCAATACATTTCGAGTATTAACGTCTTACTGCAATGCATTCATTTGATAGTTATAGCCACCTTCTTAAATGTAGCCTACATTACATGCTATACATACCGACACACAGGTGTTTTCAGTTTAGTGCCTGATGAAGGGTTCAAGTTAGAGTTGTGAAATCCTCTGCTGGGTTTACATGAGGTTAACTTGTTCTGATAAACATGGGCGTCATTTTGTTAGAAAAAGTGGTGTGGACAATTTCTCCAGATTTAACATCAGCAGCAGAAGAAAAAATACGTCCCTCCCCTGTTTGTTGAACCTCGAGCACCTGCATGAATAACCAATGCATAGACCTGTGGACCACCAATGTGTTTTTAAAACAATGAACGCACAACTATAGGTCTTGCTGTGATGTGATTGTAAATGTGTAGCTTTATGCACACAACGAGCGCACAGGTATGGAGGACAGAACATGACATAAGTAACAAATAAATAAATGCATAAATAAATGCATAAATAAAAAAATAGATAATAATAAAACATAATAATAATAAAATAATAATAATAAAATAAAATGTATAATATAATAATTAAATAATAATTAAAATAAAATAATGATTAAATACAAATAATAATTAAATAATAATACAATTAAAATAATAATAATGTTATACTCCATTTATTGGAAATAGAATGTTATATACTTTAACTAAAGGATGTTATAAAATGCAGGACTTTTACTTGTAACAGAGTATTTTTAATGATGGTATTGTTACTTTTACTTTATCCATCACTGGTGTTCCAACAGAGAAGTGTGACATCCGGCCCGACAGGGGGCAGCACTGACCGTTAGTCCTGAAGCTAATGCTAATCGTCTGTTTACAAACAGGGGCACAAGAAGGTAGCGTTAGCTTAAGGTAGCTTCGTATTGTAAAATAAATAAGTCACGTCTGTGGTGTACGTCGTCATGTGGATAATGTTTGTAAAGCGAGGTAACGTTGAGTTATGATACCGAATCATGTGCCTTATCTCGTCTTGAGTTGTAAAGCTTAGTTGGTCTAAATTCTAAAATATACTGCTGAAGTTAAGCTAACTTTGCTAATGCTACAAACGGCTGGTTATCAACCCCTTCATTTTCAGAGAGATACATTGACGCACTGTAAATTATGTTACATAACATGTGTGAGGTAGATTTCAGGATGAACCCAACAGATAACCACTTGCCCTGTAAATCAAAATAATGAGCATAGCTACGTTAGCTTGTTAGCTTACTAGCTACATTGCTTACTGTCGTAGACTGTCTAGACTCGGTGTGAAGCAGTGTAAGATAATCATAATTAACTTCAGTATCAGTATGCTGCTGTTGCTGGAGCATTGCAACGTTCCTTGTTCAAAAATAGCAGTCTATTGATCAGATTAACTTTCAGTAAAACAACTTCAACAACTGGTTAAACTTTAAACCTGAATCTAGAGTCTCTCCTAATGGCTGCTTTAGGCTTTAATCTTGCCAGCGGGCAAGATCTTTTCAGCATTGACACAACAGAACAATCCAGCTCTATAACAAACTGTGCCCTTAGTGGGGAAGAGGTGAGGCAGTTCTACGAAAATCTAATGAAAGATAGTCAAGGGCAAGACAAATCAAGGAGGAGAGCAACTAGCAAGGGTGATAATGGCAGAGAGCCCAATAGAAGAGAGAGGAGGAGAACCAGGGCAGCAGAGATGCAGCAGGCTCAAACAGACTCTGTGGTTCATAGAGGGAATAGTAGTGAACGTGAAGGCAACACAAGAAGACATGTCATCTCAGAAAGGACCATGGAGCTCCTGGGGCTCAGGTTTCTGCGCTGTGCCAATGACGGCGACATCTCTGGACTCAAAGACCTGCTCTCAAAGGGTGTTGACATCAACTTCCAGGTACAGTACTGACTTACTGCTTAGTGTGCTTTCACTTTCTGACCCTTTATTGGTTTTAAGTCCTGATGGTTTTCCCTTCAGGATACTTACTTTTGGACGGCAATGATGTGTGCAAGCTGGTCAGGACAAAGAGCAGCGGTGAGGCTGCTGCTGCACCACGGAGCAGCCTGGGTCGGAGTGGTTGACACTCAGGGCAGGGATGCCAAAGACCTGGCGCTGGAAGGTATAACCATGCATTTATTAACATCTCTAAAATGTGTTTTGTGTGTTTGTTTGTACAATGAAGTTGAACTCATTCATATCTGTTTTTCCCCAGCGGGCCACAATGAGTTATTGGAGGAGTTGGAGAGCTATGGGAAAAGTGCAGAGAGAGACCCTCAATCTGATAGCAGGTAAGCACACACTGAGCGTTGTGGCTCTTCTAGAGCTGTGACCCCACATGAACCAACATTGCTTCTGTGTGAGCCCGACCCGAGCCTGAACCAGGGCCGTTATGGGCCTATGCTACATTTAATAAACTTGAATTACCTTCATTTTACATTGTAAATGACATTACACAGACTATGTTTTGCATTTAAAGAGAAGTCACCGGTAAACGTTTAATGTTTATTTAAATGAAATCTTTAAAGGTGGGGTAGGTAAGTTTGAGAAACCGGCTCGAGATGGCTAGAATTTGAAAATACACAACCGGAGAAAATCTGCCACTTCCTTACAGAGCCCCTCCTCCAACACACACGAACGCGCACATGACCAATGAGGGCACGAGATAAGTTTGTGCACAGGTGGAAGGCTGACAGGCAGGTAGGCCATCCAGTTATTTTAGCCGGGCCGGCTAAAATGATTGGTCGTGCTTTTTACAGCGCTACGGCTTCCACAGATGACATTTTTTTATGGATTTTTTGTCAAAGCACTTAAGATATTCATTGCTATCGGGATGTTAAGAGCATTCCATGTAATATAACAAAAAGTGTATCTCGAGCCGGTTTCTCAAACTTACCTACCCCACCTTTAAGAACTGTGACCAATATCTGTACTGAGTTGGACTTTCTAGAGTTGATAAATAAACATAATTATAAGCTGACGTATATGTAGACACAAAGGTTAAAGTCAGGAGTGGCCCTTTGAACGTTTTACTATAAGCATGTTACAAGAAAACAAGTTTCACAAAACAGTCAAAGATTAAATAAATCGTTTGAACGTCATTAAAGGCCTTGCACAACATGCAGTGGTATTTCCACTTATTCAGGTTTATACAAATCACTGCTTAGGTTGGGCTGAGCAAAGACATGCTACATACTTCTTTGCACATTTTATATCACATATTATCTTCACAAGTGACAGTTTTAGTGAGTATACAGAACTATCAACAAACGATAACATAATGATAGTGTACAATATGTGCGACATGGTAGATGTGAATCAAACAGCAACTTTGAAAAGCTACTACTTTTTGTTGTTGTAATGGATAAGCTAGGATTCACCAAAGTCACACAAAATAAACTAACCAATCCAGGAAGCGGAAAAACAGTGTTTGTCAATGGAGTCTGGTGGCTTTCAAGAGAGTCTAGGTACCAGGCTTCAGTTCCAGATTATTCTAAATATAGAGTCTACTTAAACTGATGTACATTTTTTTAAGGTGGCTAAATAATTGTTTTGTGGCTGGCTGCCCCTTCCTCAGAAGTGTATTTCTTTGCTTCTTGCTGGTACTCCTTCCTTTTCTTTCCATATACCTTTCCTTCAACAACCGTACTTCAAAAAAATCCAAACTACCTCTTAAATGCACATATATATATATATACATATGGCTATTGTTTTAAGACATAAATCAAAATAGTGAATCTGTTTCTTTAATACATTTCCTCTCATTGTCTCCTCCTCTGTTCACCCCCAGTGCCTCCCAGCCTCAGTGGTGCGGTGTGTGTTGTAGCGAGTACAGCAGCAGCCTGTCGTCACATCTCTCCTCCACTCTTCATCTGTTCAGTCTGCGGCGTGCTCCCCCCACACCCTACTACTGCCTCCCCCCCTCCAGCAACAGCTACAAGATGATGGTTCGCTGCGGCTGGGAACCGGGGACAGGGCTGGGGCCGGTGGGAGAGGGGCCCAAACAACCAGTGCCAACGGTGCTGAAAAGAGACCAGGAAGGCCTGGGATATGGACACATGAAAAGAGCCAAAGTGACTCACTTCCAACCCAGGGACTCTGCCGCAGTGAAACGACCATCACAGGAGAAACAGGAAGGCAGAGACAAAGGAGAGAGGAAGGAAGATAGTAGGAGAAAAGAACAAAGAGACAAGACCTGGGAAAGAGATTTCCGTGCCTCTTTTTATCTTTGACACCTGCTCAAAGTGACTTTTCAAAACGTTTTCTCTTCCAGACGCATCTAAAAGTATCTCTAAAACATTAAACCGATCTTTTATGAAGAGGTGTGTTAGCTGTGAACAGCAGCTCTGTAGGAGGCTGGGAATTTCACATGGAAGTGAAGTGAGTTTGTGTGAGTGAACGCATGAAGAGTGGATGCAGTAGCGTACGTTGTCACAGAGTGCAGGTGTGTGTAAAGGTGCTTGGAGGTGTGTATCCTGTTTGACTCCACCTCAGACCTGTTTCCGTATATGGTCATTCTTGCCGCTGTTGTGCAACGACCAAATATGGGATTGATTTATCTTCATGATTTTGATTTGCTCCGTGTGACCCAATGTGGGGTTTACTCACTGTAAACCATTAAGACTGTTTCATACGGTTTTCATTTATTTAATATACATCCACTCGTTACGGTTCATTAACCAGGGAAATAAATGTCTTGAATATAAAAGAGCTGTTTTCTTTTGCTTTCCTTTACTGCCATTGGCAAGCAATTCATATTACAGGACAACATTACTTTGAGATTTGGCTCCACTTGACCAACATGCACATATAGATGAATTAACACCTAACTTGAGTAGAACATACATATACCTACATGACATTACAAACAAAAATATAACTAACCTGTAGCAAAACATGTCCATCTCCACTTACAAAATAAACAGTTGAAGTTGTAGGTGGGCAGTCGACTTTAATCATGTCAAATGTTTCCACAATCTTAGAATAACCCTCATCCAATTAGAAGTAATTCATGTTTCCTTTCATGTAGAGTTTCAAGTAAAGTTTCTATCAGTAGTTTTTTGTACATACAGCAGTTAGGATATTTTAAGTATATGTAGTTATCTCTCTTGAGCAGCAGAAGTCATGGTGTTAAAGGGTGTCCTTCAGATGGCCATGATTTTTGTATGTTATGCAACTAAACAAATCAACAGTGCAAGGCAAGGCAAGGCAAGGCAAGGCAAGGCAAGACAAGGCAAGTTTATTTATATAGCACCTTTCAACACAAAGCAATTCAAAGTGCTTTACAAAAAATGAAAGACATTAAGACAATGGCATTTAAAATCAGTCATTAAAAAGCAAAGGTAATAAAAGAAACATTAAAAGAGAAAATACATGGATAAAAGTTACAGTGCAGTTTAAGATGTGAATAGTTCAATTAAAAGCAGCGAAAGTCTTCAGCCTGGATTTAAAAGTAGTCAGAGTTGCAGTGGACCTGCAGGTTTCTGGGAATTTGTTCCAGATATTTGGAGCATAATAACTGAACGCTGCTTCTCCATGTTTAGTTCTGACTCTGGGGACAGAAAGCTGACCAGTCCCTGAAGACCTGAGAGATCTGGATGGTTCATAATTTAGCAGTAGGTCAGACATTTATTTTGGGCCTAAACCATTCAAAGCTTTATAAACCAGCAACAATATTTTGAAATCAATTATTTGACAGACAGGAAGCCAGTGTAAGGACTTCAGAACAGGAGTGATGTGATCCACTTTCTTAGTGTTAGTGAGGACTCGAGCAGCAGCGTTCTGAATCAGCTGAAGCTTTCTAATGGATCTTTTAGTGAGACCTGTAAAGACACCATTACAGTAGTCGAGTCTACTGAAGATAAAAGCATGGACAAGTTTTTCCAAATCCTGCTGTGACATTAGTCCTTTAATCCTAGATATGTTCTTTAGGTGATAGTAGGCTGATTTAGTAACTGTTTTAATGTGACTGTTGAAACTCAGGTCAGAGTCCATGACTACACCTAGATTTATGGCTCTATCTGTTGTTTTGAACATTGCAGACTGAAGCTCAGCGCTAACTTTTATACGTTCTGCCTTGGCTCCAAAAACCATTACCTCAGTTTTATCTTTGTTTAATAGGACAAAGTTCTGACACATCCAATCATTGATTTGTTCAATGCACTTACTCAGTGTTTGAATTGGAGCATAGTCTCCTGGTGAAATTGTTACGTAAATTTGTGTGTCATCCGCATAGCTATGGTAACTTATTTTGTTGTTTTTCATTATCTGAGCCAGTGGTAGCATGTAGATGTTAAAGAGAAGAGGCCCCAAGATGGAGCCTTGAGGTACCCCACATGTCATATTTGTCAACTCAGATGTGTATTTACCTATAGAAACAACGTCTTTTCTGTCCTTTAAGTAGGACTCAAACCAATTTAGAACTGTTGCCGAAAGTCCCACCCAGTTTTCTAGTCGGTCTAGTAATATGTTGTGGTCAACAGTGTCAAACGCAGCACTGAGATCTAATAATACTAACACTGAAGTTCTGCCACTGTCTGTGTTTAAGTGGATGTCATTGAAGACCTTTACAAGAGCAGTCTCAGTGCTGTGGTTTGGTCGAAAGCCTGATTGAAACTCATCGAAACAGTTATTTAAATGCAAGTAATTACTCAACTGTTGAAAAACAACTTTTTCAATGATTTTACCTAGAAATGGCAGGTTTGATATGGGCCTGTAATTGTTCATTACTGAAGCATCTGGATTATTCTTTTTTAAGAGCGGTTTAATGACTGCAGTTTTCAGGGCCTGTGGAAAAACAAGTAAAGAGACATGTTTACTATGTGAAGTAGATCTGAGGCCATGCAATAAAAAACATCTTTGAAAAATCCTGTTGGAATAATATCAAGGCAGCAGGAGGAGGATTTCAGAAGTTGAATAATGTCCTCTAGGTTTTTTATCATTAATCTGATGGAATTGTGTCATGATGTCTGAATTGATATTAGGTGGACATAGGGACAACACATTTGCTGTACCTGATGCAGAGGCACTGACTGCTTGTCTGATTTTCTGAATTTTGTCAGTGAAGAAGGAGGCAAAGTCATTGAGAAATTCAGAGGCTACTGACACTGGGGGTTTAGTTAGTCTGTCGACGGTAGCAAACAAGGCACGTGCGTTATTTTTGTTTTTGGCAATGATATCAGAGAATAAAGACTGTCGTGCAATTTTCAATTCCAAATTATAAAGGCCAAGTCTCTCTTTATAGATTTCAAAATGAACCTGGAGATTTATTTTTCGCCATCTGCGTTCAGCTTTTCGACACTCTCTTTTTTCTGTTTTCACGGTCATGGCCTTTCTCCATAGAGATATTTTCTTGCCAGTCACTTCCTTTACCTTAGTTGGAGCAATGGCATCTATAACATTTTTTATTTTTTTATTAAAATGATCTACTAGCTCATTTACTGAGATGTTAGCAGGGGCAAGTGTGGAAGAAAAATTCTGAGTAAACATTTCCCTAGTATTTTCAGTTAAATATCGCTTTGTGGTTACCTCTTTTTTGAACATTTTTGTGAACAGAAATAGAGCTCTCAAAGAAAACACAGGAATGATCAGAGAGTGCAACATCAGTCACCACAACCTTAGAGATATTCAGACCATTTGAGATGATTAAGTCCAGAGTGTGCCCCTTATTGTAGGAGCTCATGGTACCTTCTCACCCAATTTAACACACCTGCAGCCTTGACCATGTGACTGGCAGGTCACATGCTTGTGTTTATCTGCAGTTTCAACATAGTAACACTGTCTGGGTATTTTATTAAATGCTGCACTCCTGTCTGATTTTATGTGTTAGGGTTTAACGTGTTTTGAAGTCTCTATTTAAATAGGCACAACTCAAGCCAAAGGGGGTCATCAGAGCTGCAAAACGCTCCCCCAACCCCGACAATACAATATTAGACAAACCATATAATGTGTAATACAACACGTCAATGATATTTTTATAGCCCAATATCACAAATTACAATCTCTATCTGGATAGTTGACAAAAACATTGGTTCTTGAAAAACTTGCTTCGGATTAGGAAAACCCACTAACAAAAGCCCACTGAGTCATCAGAAAGGTGAGGTGATGACTTTGTGGTAGTCATTCAACTGACTTTAATGAGAGTATTTACGGGATATTGCGATGTATTGCATCATGTATTTTTAGGAATTTTACTTTGTTGTTTGGATACTTTATGCATTTCAAAGACTTGGAGTAATGTGGCCTCCCCCCAAATTTCATACACATCAAATCAAAATGGTATGTGTGACAGTAGAGATGAGTAGGCCTATACGATAGACTTGGGATCTAGAGATGTGACCAAAACACAAGAAAGCCCCCAAAGGTACCACCAGTTAGTTTTTATTGATTAAGCTGCATGTAGCTTTGATAAAAGCATTTTAACAATAAGATAACATAAGAAAATAAATCCATGTTAATGTGTCATTATGCCTCCTTGACATTAGACATTTTCAGACATTTTGTTTTATGAGTTTACTTATTTTCAAATCTGGTTGAGTTTGATTTGTAATCATGACACAAAATGTTATTAATTAGTGTTTCGACAATACATATTTTTCCTGTCAAACATTTCCATCACTTATGAACTTCTTCAATAATTAAAGTCATGGTCTATCACAATGTCACATGAGATTACAAACTTCTGAATAAACTTTAAGCAGAATTTGTTATTACTAAATTATACATTTAGACGATAGTTCAGCTCTCCTAGTTGTCGGCATTTCCTGAGGCGATTTAACGTGTCACCAGCTTGAGCTTGATCGGTTTCAGAGGTCCAACCAGACCTTCTGGGTCCATTATCAAAGGGATCTATGAAATACAAATACAACATTTGAAACACGTGCTCTCTCTGCCTGCAAATCCAACTTGTCAGCAATCATGTAGTAATTGTCATTTAAAAAGTAACCACCTCTGTCTCCTCGCAGACGGAGAAGCTGTAGTTCTGCAGAACTTCCACCATGGCCAGTTTAATCAAAACCAGAGCAAAACGCATCCCTATGCAGTTCCTCGGCCCGAGCCCAAACGGCAGGTAGGTGTACGGGTTGATGCTCTGCTTGTTCTGTTTACTGAATCTTGAATAAAAAGCAACAAAGAAAAGAAAATGTAACTTTTACACACATACAAACATAAAAGGGAATGTTCTTATATACTATGTTTCACAGGATTGTACAAATGAAGTTTCTCAAGATTCACGTTCAAGTGAAGAAATATGTATACATAGTAAGTATATTAATTGAGAAAGACACTTACAGTATACACATCTACACACATTTACAGTACACATTTCACCTTATACATACATTTATAGTACACACTCAGGAGCACTGTGGCATCTACCTGTCAGGTCTGAACTCCTCGGGCTCGGGCCACAGCTCGGGGTCGTGGTGCAGAGCGTAGACTGGGACCATCACGAGCATGTCCTTAGGGATTGTGATGCCACTGATCTTTACAGTTTCTTTGGCAATTCGTTCAAGACGTCCAGCTGGAGGGTAGAGCCTATTGTCAAAAGATTACTGACTGTCTTTTTTCAGTGTTAAATATTTTTGAAAATCTACAGACTTGTACCCAAATGTCTATTCTAATAATGTTGTTTCAATGGCAAGGTAGCAACTCAAAAGAACAAGATGGTTCTGACTTTCTTTTATAATTATCATATGGACATTTGTGTTATGTGTGTTAGTTATTTGGTGCATGATCAAATGCCTGCAAATCTAATGACATTCCCGACAACCTCAGCTATTCTTTATTTTTAGTGCTCATTAGCAAATATTAGCATGTCAGCAAGCTATAATAATGGTAGTAACATTGCTAAACATTAGCATGTTAACTTAATTCTTATGCTTAGCATGTTGTGAACAGCTAGTATAAGAAAAAGCTCTTTACCTCAGACACTCATTGACGACACTGTCTAGATACTCCATCTGCATCAGCTCTTCATATTGGACAGAACCCTGCAGAGATACAAATCATGCTTACACTAAACACAAATCGGGATTTTGAAAACTTTAATTTAATCAATTATATGAAGTGCAGAGAATGACTCTTGTACCAGAAACCTCTGCTCTACCTTTTTAGGGAAAGTGGAATCTATCTCTTCTTGCAGGCGTTTCATGACTTCAGGATTTCTTGCCAAACTGTAGGCCAAGGCAACGAGAGTGAGGGCACTCGTCTCGTAACCAGCAAACAAAAACATTGTGGCTTGAGAAACAATCTCATGATCAGTGAGACCTGTCAGGGCGGACGAGATGCATGAAGAGGGATGAAGAGGAAAAGAGGCCTCATAACCTTTTGTGTGAATACAGGTGAGTGAATGTAATACCTTTATTCTGCTTTTCTTTCTTGGCTTCACTGGCAGTCTGAGAGTTGATCATATGTTGAAGCAAATCTGCATTCTGAAAACAGGAAAGATACATGCTCTCCAACATGTGTTTGATAGTATGTTGTATGACAGCACAGTGGACCATGACAATCCAGAGATTGGGTTTCTATGGTAAACATGAGTTGTTGTTGAAATATCCTGTTGTTGTTGTTGAGTCAGAGATGTGTGTGTACTGAAGATGTGGTGTATTACTGTCTTTTTTCATCAACTCCTTTGATTGAGGAATCCAATGTTTATGCAAAATGTTGGCGGTCAGCTCAATTGAGCGCGATCAGATGTTTATTGTAATACGATGAAATGCTCTAAAACAGAAAAACTAAAACTAAATGTTTTTTATCGTTTTGTCCAGACCTGGTGTGAGCTCCTGTCTCGTTCTTCTCTGACCTTCCCCAGAAGAGTATTAAAGAATTGAGTAGAAGACTTTGGAAACAAGGAGACCCCAAGCCGCTCCATGAGAGGAAGAAGAACAGGGAAAAACCCTGAGAAGAGAAAGAGGGTTAGTTATTATGATCTTAGTCACGAACATAGCTGTTTACATCAACATAAAGAATTAAAAGGTGTCATTGAAAAGCAGTGGATACCTTGGAAGAGGAAAAGAAGTGGGTTGAATTTAAAGAGCTTCGAGGCGTGTTTGATGAGGGGATGTGAGGGGTTGTTTATTGAGTCCACATCCACACTGAATGCACAGCTGGCCATCACATCCATACTGTAGGCTCCAAAGAAGCTGGACACACAAATAATGATATCATTGATTATTGGTTGAAACCAGTTGCCACATAGAAAATAATGTACTTGATAATAATTAAGCTCCGGTCAGCTGTTAACTTAGCTTAGTACAAAGACTGGAAAAAGAGGGACACAACACCTAAGCTCAACAATATACAGCCACTTTGGTTATCATGTGACCATCTTGTCACATTTAACCATGCATAGCACCGCATTACTCACTCTTTTACTGTTATGACTTCATTATTGCACGCCTTGGACTGCAGGCTGGTTGTGAGTTTGCTGGAATGATGTTTCATGAGGCTAAACATCTGAGACCAAGGAAAAAGTGTAAAAATGAGAGTGAAGTTAGTGTACTGTGGAGATGAATTGGTACTATAGAGTCGTCCTCCATCTTTTAATCATTCAAAATATGACTTTTACAACTTGTGAAGATCCAAAAATCGTACTTCTTTTATACGGCCAGAGGTGAAAGAGGGAGTGAGGATGTGACGAATCCGTCTCCAGTCGTCGTCCTCAACAATAGAGATAGCGTCATAAAGGTCCCCATTCAGACGAAAGTTCTGAAGTTTGTTAGAAACACACCAAAACAATCTTTTTTGTTTTCTGAGGACACCCCAGAGATATATCTATAATGTTTTTGTAAAAGCAAGAAATCTGTTCCCCAATAGAGAGCTGCTCAAGGAGATGGACTTGTTTGATTTACCCTCAGTTATCTTGTTCATATGAGAGATAGACTTTGAACTATGCACTGTAGTCGAACAACACAATTAAAGTGTTAAGTTGACATTTCCCCCCCCCCCTGCCAATCCTCATGCCCTCACTGATTTCAAAATCACATTATAACAACTTCAATTTGAAGACAGCTTTAGTCTGCTAAAATTGATGATCAAAGGATATTGTGTCACTCTCCAGTGTCTTATTTACAGCAATCCTTTATATTTTCTATATAGTGTTATGTATATCCTCACCCTGCGGTTGGTGAAGTAGGTGAAGCACTCCTTCACGATGATGGCTTTCACCATGTCGGGGTCCATCACTGCCATCATGGGCTTCCTGAACTCGTATGATCTAGACATTTAAACAAACACATTTAAATGTTGGGCATTCATTGTTAAACTCTTGTTGCTATAGCAGGAGAATATCTTTTTTTTTTTGTCAGTTTATTGAACATGCCAGAAACAAAACATACAACAATAATAATAATATATATATATATATAATTTTCTTTCTTGTTTCTTCTAACTCATAATAATAATTATAACAAAGTACAAAAAAAAAATAATAATACAAAAGAAAACAAAAAATAAATAACAATAATTCTCAATTAGTCTCTGTCATGTTCAACAGGGGCAAGAAGAAGCTTAAAAAAAAAAGAATTCTGGTCCTACCCCCTCTAGCATACATTTCCCTTATAAATAAAATATTAGGTCATCGTCATCAGCGATATGTTTGTCTTGTTAATTATTTTAATTTTTTTTTTACAAAACAATCAGAAAAAAATTACTTTTATATTTACAATAAATAACAAATGGGATTTTACAGGTCCTGTTCATAACCATTAATGATTTGGCTCCTAAATAATACTTTCAGTTTAGATAGACTTGTACAATATATATCAATATCTGCTGCCATTAGTAAGACTACAGCTGATACAAGCAACCACGGGTGAAGTTCAAGAGTCAAAACCAGTCAAACGTTGTCACATAACAATACATAATTATGAGTAGCTTGGTGTTAGGCTTAGTTACGTTTTATACACTTCTGCTTTACTGACTCTTTCTTAACTTACATTTCTACAGGAAATCTATTTGGTGTTTTGGGCAGGTAATAATAACTTGTATTGCTATATGTTGTGTCTCTGTTAGATATAGTTCCCTATGAGGAGCTTATCACACAATCTCAACCTTTTGTTTATGTTATTAGGATGCAGGACAAACCCACAAACCTGTAATTAAATGTTATGGTCGAGAGTTACCGCATTTTACAAGCTAATGAAACTCAGGTTCCTTTTTCATGGCTCTACACATTTGACAAAAAATCATTTCCTGGATTACTGAGACTTTAAATCTACTTTGCTGACATACCGTTAATTTTGGGCCCTATCAATGAATCGTGTCATATTATCATATTGAATTCTTAAGCAACTTCACACCCCCACCGACATCCTTTTTGAATATGCATTTAATATCATTTATGTTTTTTGTTTGTTTTTTAATCCTGTGTCAATCATTTATTTATTTATTTTTCCTTTTTGAACCCACCAACAATGTTATTTGCATTGGACTTTAAAACTGAAAAGAAATTAACAAAAAAAAAGGCTTTATGGACTCACCCCCATATTTT
Source organism: Trematomus bernacchii (assembly GCF_902827165.1). Lineage (NCBI taxonomy): Eukaryota > Metazoa > Chordata > Actinopteri > Perciformes > Nototheniidae > Trematomus > Trematomus bernacchii. The sequence goes on along the minus strand of NW_022987593.1, from coordinate 5,640,803 downwards.
TCCATACTTCTTAGCACACTCGATGTCATCCTCGTAGTAAACCTGGTAACAGAGAATGTACTGTATGTTCATCCCTAATCACAAAAAATATCATTGTCCGTTGAAAGACAAAATTAAGAGAATTCTATTTAGATAATACAACTGTATTAAATATTTACATACAGAGTGGTACCTGCCAACTGTTCCCCAGTACGTGTACGGCTTTGGACCTGGGATCCCCAATTTCTCAAATATGCCATGAGTCCACTTGCCATACCTGTACAGAACAGAAACACAATAAAACGCAATAAAAATAAAATTATTTACGGTCACATCGTGTCAGTCAAAGACTTTAATCTTAACTTTGGTGATTTGGTGTGTTTCTAAAGGTGATTTATGTCACCGGTAGTACGAATAATCTTCCTTAGTTAAAATAAACCTCTGATCCTTACACAAAAAACAAGCAGAAGCATGTGATCAGTAGAATCCATGTTTCTAAAGAGAAGAAAGGAAGATAGCCCATGGCTCTCGCTTGCTCTGCCAAGTTGAACTGACCTCAGTTTTGGACTGAACTCTGACTGACTACATGTTCGAAGGTGTGGCTTCTCTTCACCGTGTTGCATAAGATGTTTTGCTGTTTCCTCTCATGTGCAGCGACAGTGCCCAAGTGTCACCCACACATAGGGACGCGGGAAGTCAGTCAGAGTTGGGGGTGCGGCGTGCGGGTGCGGTGGGAGGGGGGGGAATATTTTTGTTTAAATATTGAAGTTAAAAGCATCAATCTGGTGCACTTTGAGAGCAAAATTAAGAGATCTATGGATACATCTCTCAACACCCATATGAAACAGAACTGTAAGCAGATCTACTTTTTCTTATATTTTACAAATCACTCCCCTTTTAAACTGTATTCTTGTTTTACTATCATATAGTATTTCATAACTGTTTTTCATTTATTCTCTCTGGCTGTCCATCTCATAATGTTCACATAGAAACTAGCTGTCAATAGGAATATCATTCAGAAGAATTATAATTCGCCCAGGCCAGGCGATGCCACTGGGCGGTCCTGTATAATAACGTCATATTAAATGCAGTCATTTGGTCTTTAGCAACAGCTTGTGAGAGCAGTGCATTCATCGGTGTTTGTTTTAATGCTGCCAGTTTGTGGACGGCCTGTGTGTTGATGGGACTTCTCATGCTCCCTAAATGTTTCCCCTGCCTTTCGCCAGTTGTTAAACCCTGCTTTCACAAAACTCCCATCCCTGATCTTGTCTGCACTGACAAGCTTCTTTTCTATAGCAGAGCAACAGAAGAAGCACACTGCATTATCACTTTCTCTTATATAGTGAAGCTTTTTATTGACTGCTTACACTAAAATGCTAACTCAAAAATAGTACTGTAACTCAAAATAAAACTTTTGTATTGATTTGTTTAGTGAACTTTTTGGCATTGCAGTTACAACTCTCCGCCAACAGATGGGGGTGCTGCAGCCCCCTCAGCACCCCCCCCTTCCTGCGCCTCTGCCCACACACCTGAGTATATGCCTGGACTTGTCTTTGTGTGATAGATCTTTGTGTTTTGTTGTTAAAGACAATTTCCTGTGTCTTTAATGGCTTGGTTGTATTGCTTCTGTAACACAAGCAATACAATTATTAGAGCCCTAAAATAGCTGCGTCACAGACGACAGAGATAATAATACCTGTTATTTAATAATGGTGTTTAGTTTCTTTCTGTTAATGATTCACATAACGGTGCGTGTCTGTCATTGGTTCAGCTCTCACACATGCCCCCTTGGTCACGCAAGCTGAATAACCTGAATGTGCAGCACGACATAAAAGCCTTTGGTCCGTGATTTTGGGCTTTAGTGGAGCTTGTGCTGCCATTGAAAAAAAAGAAAAACACGCAGAGATGGGCTTTTATTTTTCCACTGAGACATGGACCCTCCTGGTGGCTTTCATCACACTGACCGTTGTGTGAGTGTTTGAACATATTTGTCCTAGGTATGTATGCTGTGTGTTTGTTTGTATGATAACTCTTCTGTTATTTTGTTATCCAGGTATGTCTGCTGGCCATTTGCTACATTTAAGAAAATGGGCGTCCCTGGTCCAACACCAATCCCTTTTTTTGGGACCATGTTGGCATATAAAAAGGTTGGTCAACATAACTTTTCAAAATCAATACTCAATCGATTCATACCAGAGTGTACATGCTAAGCAGGATACACAGTAGTGTGGTAGAGCACCTTACACATATCATTCAAAGTGATTATGTGTAAAAGTTACTTTACATTTATGTGTAAAAGATGAGTGAAACTGGTATGTTATGCCTTGATGATATCTACACTTTGCATACTGATAAAGTTATTTAAAACTTCCACACGGTTAGCATGTGTGTGTAATGGGTGCAGCATGGTTGTGGAGTTTAAATCTCTGATTACATCATGCATATTGTGTCATTCAGTTTTTAATGGTTTCACCATTTTCTCATAGGTTAAACGACAAATGCAATTGTTATCAGTGTACTGTATCAGTGTTCAATGTCTAAGATGAAAATAAAGTATTTTAATTGTGTTATTAAAATCTGATAATGAAAGTTTTCCTTTTCCCATTTATTTTACTTACATTCGGTAATCCATCAGTGTTTAAACATATTTTATTTTGTGGGAAGTCTGAAGTGAAGTTGTTGAAACGGATGATTTGATGATTGATCATTTTAACATGCACCGTGTTGCAACTCTTGTTTTTGTTGATATATCCTTCAGAATTAGCACTACTTATGTTAATGATTTCCATATTTAAACATTTGTTTTCATGCTACAGATATCTCCAACGCATTGAAGTGGACAGAAGAAAGGTGTTTAATTCATAATCCTTTTTTTTGTCAGGGATTCACTGTCTTTGACGAGAATTGCTTCAAGAAATATGGAAAAACATGGGGGTAAGTCTGCCTGATGTACAGTGCGCGTATTGTGTATTATGTATTGTGTGCTAATTAAGTTCTTGGTGTCATGTTAAAATCTTGAATGTAATGTAATTTCCCCCCCACTCATCCTGGAGAAAAGGCAGAAGTAATGAATCATTTCAGGTTTTTCATTCCTGCATTATCTGATTGTTGTCCTTTGTCTATATAATATATGCTTTTTCTGTTTGTAGTATTATTGTATATCTGTTTTACAAAGAAGCTTTGTCTCTGACTGTATCAAAATCTCACCTGGTAGGTTTTTTGTATCTATTCATATTCTTTTCACTTCTTGTCATATTTAGCATATTTGATGGCCGTCAGCCCGTGCTGTGCATCACAGATCCGGCCATGATCAAAACTGTTCTGATAAAGGAGTGTTACTCTCTCTTCACCAATCGCAGAGTAAGCTAATCTAAAACACATTTGATAAGTCATTGTGTTACTTTAACTCTTCTTATCTGTGGCATGTTTCGTATAACTCTGTTGCAGAACTTCCGTCTGAACGGGGAGCTTTACGATGCTGTGTCAATCGCTGAGGACGATCAGTGGAGGAGGATCCGCAGCGTTCTCTCTCCCTCCTTCACCTCAGGGAGACTGAAGGAGGTACAGCCCCCTCTCCCTTTATTGCATGTTAAACTTACCTAATCATTAGTTCAACCAAAAAGTGTTGTTGCTCCTTGGATTGCTCTGGGATTTCTTAAAGGCCTAAAGAGGAGAAAGTACTCCTGCAAAACAAATAACAAATATAAGAGAAAAATAAGAAAATCAAGCATGGTTATGTGTAACTGAAATGTTCATTTTCCTTTTATCCCTTTATCACCTTGTGGCCAGTCAGACTTATTCTGCAACTGCTTTTTTAAACCAAAACAGCAGAAACTCTTTGTGTATTGTGATGTGTGTTCTACTTTTCAGTTTTTAAGTAAGCACATTCAATATTTCCCTGTCTGTACTGCAGATGTTTAGCATAATGAAGCACCACTCTGCTAACCTGCTCAGCAGCATGAAGAAGAAGGCAGACAAGGATGAGCCCTTAGAGATGAAGGAGTAAGGACACTAAATACAACAAATTCAAATACTGTATACGTTTATTGCAATAAATGTCTGTTTAGGCCTGAAAGGATAAGGTCATCTCTAATGTGTTCGTTTGCTCCTTAGGTTCTTTGGACCCTACAGTATGGATGTAGTGACCAGCACAGCCTTCAGTGTCGACATTGACTCACTCAACAACCCCTCAGACCCTTTTGTCACAAACATCAAGAAGATGCTGAAGTTTGATTTTTTTAACCCTGTCTTCCTCACTGTTGGTAAATAATAAATGTTGCTTCTATTAAATGCAGCTATTCATAATTGTGTCCTTCACCTGTCGAATAGTTACAGTAAATACAACCAGTGTCCTTCCTTTGTCCTTGAACAGCTTTTTTTCCCTTCATGGGTCCTATTTTTGAGAAGTTGAATTTTGCATTTTTCCCTGCTGCGGTCACTGATTTCTTTTACGCTGCACTGCAGAAGATCAAGACTGGTCGAGAGCAAAGCAAGCAAAAGGTATGCCTGTCTATGCATGTGTGTATATACATATATGTGTTTATAGTGTTATCAAAAATATAATCAAAGCTATTATTATGTCTTCTTTTAGAGTCGAGTGGATTTCCTTCAGCTGATGATTGACTCCCAGAAAACCCACGATTCCAGTAAAGTGGAAGAGGACAAAGGTGACACACACAGCCACATACAGTACACGCATTAAAGCACAACTTAAAACAAATCTTAATAATATCTCTTTGCTATCTCCCCAGGTTTAAGCGATCATGAGATCCTCTCTCAAGCAATGATTTTCCTGTTTGCTGGCTATGAAACAAGCAGCAGCTCTCTCAGTTTCTTGGCTTATAATCTGGCGATGAACCCTCAGATCATGAAACGGCTGCAAGAGGAGGTGGACTCCACTTTCCCTAACAAGGTGTGGTATAAGTGGGTGGGGGGAGGACAATATTGGAAGTATAGCACGTGGGTCTCAATATAATTAATGTAAAGCTGTTTCATTGGTTTTTGGCAGCTAGAGGGCAAATAAGATAACATTTCCACCAACTCTTAAGGCTCTAAGCATAATTAGCTAAACATGTCTGTAGGCTATGCTATAACCAAAAAGAGGACAAACCCAGTAAAGCTGCTGAGTTAAGTGATAATTCTCCAGGTGTGTTATTACAACTGGCCCCTTCCACATTACATATTGTTTTGCATTGTTAACAATGTTTTTATGACATTTAGAAAAATGCGCTTTTTTGCTTTCTTGCAACTAATTGAGATGATTGATACCACTCTAATATCTTTCCAGTATTAAGGCTGCCGCCAGCAGCTGATTGACTAAGCATATGATTAGAAACTGGATACAGCTTGCCACTGTAAAATAGCAACTTGTTATTTTGGATCAAATCAAACAAGGTCGAAAGTATTAGTAACCATCAGAAGAGATTCTAGGCAGATTTTTAACCTTTTGTCAGGTAAGCGGTTTCCCACTTGTCTCCTCCTTTTGGTTTAGCTAAGCTGACCAGTTGCAGTCTGTAACTTGTATTTACCAGAGTGCTGTCTATAGGAAAATAAATGAACAGAACAGATCTATCTTGAACTTTTTTCCTTCTCATTTGACTAATACAAAATAAAATAGCAATGGTTGTTATGGGGAAGTCACTTTTCTGTAACCAGAGCATCATTAAAGTGTTATTAGCCAGCTAGCTAGCTAAACCTATAGGTGGTTATGGATATGGTTCCCATTCCTTATAAAGGAGAGCAGTGTTATTTAGCCTCAGTTATTAACCATTATTGTTTCCCTCTAGTGTTCTTGTGGTCCAAAATGTCCTTGATATAATTGAGTCGTGGTCTTTTTATGTATATGTGTGTCTTTGTGTTTGTAGGGTCCTGTTGAGTACCAGGCTCTGATGGAGATGGAGTATCTAGATGGCGTCATCAACGAGTCTCTCCGATTGTACCCAATTGCCCCACGTCTGGAGCGTGTGGCCAAGGCGACTGTGGAGATAAATGGCCTTGTGATTCCCAAAGATATGGTAGTGGTGGTACCCACATGGACCCTTCACAGGGACCCTGATCTGTGGCCCGAGCCAGAGGAGTTCAAACCTGAGAGGTTAATATACTGTATATATCTATATGTTAAGGTTAACCAAAACAACCACAAAAAGAAGTGTGTGTGTGTGTGTGTGTGTGTGTGTGTGTGTGTGTGTGTGTGTGTGTGTGTGTGTGTGTGTGTGTGTGTGTGTGTGTGTGTGTGTGTGTGTGTGTGTGTGTGTGTGTGTGTGTGTGTGTGTGTGTGTGTGTGTGTGTGTGTGTGTGTGTGTGTGTGTGTGTGTGTGTGTGTGTGTGTGTGTGTGTGTGTGTGTGTGTGTGTGTGTGTGTGTGTGTGTGTGTGTGTGTGTGTGTGTGTGTGTGTGTGGTGTGTGTGTGTGTGTGTGTGTGTGTGTGTGTGTGTGTGTGTGTGTGTGTGTGTGTGTGTGTGTGTGTGTGTGTGTGTGTGTTGTGTGTGTGTGTGTGTTTCGTGTGTGTGTGTGTGTGTGTGTGTGTGTGTGTGTTCGTTTACGTGTACATGTTTACGCGTGTGTTCGTGTACATGCTTACGTTCGTGTACATGTGTGTCCCCAGGTTCAGCAAGGAAAACAAGGGGAATATTGATCCGTACACATACATGCCTTTCGGGGCAGGACCCAGGAACTGCATCGGGATGCGATTTGCTCTGGTGATGATGAGACTAGCATTGGTGGAGATCCTGCAGAGGTACAGCTTCTCTGTGTGTAAGGAGACTGAGGTGAGACCACAGATTTGTTATCTTAACACTGCTTGTAATTACTTATTTCTAGTCAGAGCGGAGTATGACACCTGACTATTCCCTGTGTTTTTGTTTTTTTATATTTCTGTTGTAAATTGTTATCTTTTATTGTGATTGTAGTGATGTGTTTTTATTACATGTACAGCACTTTGGCTCGACGAAAAATCACTTTTAAATGTGCTATATAAATAAAACTTGATTTGATTATGGTGAATACGTAATCTATTTCATGGTGCAGTTTGATCCAGTACCATATCCTTACGATCAAGATACTGCTAGTTTAATTTGGAAAACAAGAGTTATATGACACCTAGGATAGCCAACCAATCATGATTTTTGTGCGTGTAGGTCTGTCCAAAGATCAAAAGCCATTAACCTGACACTCTGTACAAAAGGTACAGGTGACACTGTTCATCACTGGGCCGGAGAGTCACTGCTGTTTTTGCTGTAATGTTAAAATAACGCACTCAATAAGCTGCCAGTTCCTTAAATGAGGTTACTACCTTCTGTAATGCTGCCGGATGTTTGTTTAGTTGTGCATTGTTGACTTTGTTCACACTTCTCTTTCTCTTTGCGCATCATTTCCTGCCAGATACCCTTGGAGATGGACGTCCAGGGTCTGCTGATGCCAAAACGTCCAATTCAGCTGAAGCTGGAGGCACGTTCTTAACCCTTAAACTGAAAAAACAAGAAGATAAAGGTTAATCATTTTAGCGTTTATGCATACAGACCTAATAATTACATACATTTTACCAAGGTAAAAGTACAGTTGTGTGTGCAATTGTATCAGTTACTTCTTTTTTTCCTGTCAAAGCTTTAATGTCAAAATACATTGTGTTACAAATGGATAATTTGTAAAGCCTGTGTTAACGATAAAATAAATTGATTTTTTCTCATATGCACTCTCATTTTTAAATGTGATTTACACTGTCAGAGCAGCATGCAATGTACAGGGGCTAAAGATGTGTCTGAACAACAGAAGCAGGACAGTAACATGTTGATACTTAAAATAAATATGTTTTATATGAGGGTCATTGTTTTATATGAGGGTCATTTTTCCAGTTGGTAAGACAACTTACGATAGACTTTGATCCCAAACAACAGCACCATGTCTAATTGCCAAATAATATAGCTAAATCAACACTTCTCTGATAACAAAACAGAGGTGATTACTGAAATGTATTGCAGGCTGATTGCACGGGTTTCATTACATTTTGCAGGTGTTCATGTTTTTGTTTTCACCCTGTGTCTGTGACTAAAATAAAAAAGTAAATAGAGTTTGTTCAGATATCAGCCAGGAAGTGAGTTAATGTTTTATCAGATATTTCAGTAATAAAAAGCATAAAGTGGACCACTGTGATAATGTTGTCATAACCAGTTACTAAGTGGATTTACTCGAGTACTGTAGTTAAGTACAATTTTAGCTACATTTCCTGATACATTATACTTCTTTTACTCCACAACATTTATTTCATAACTTAAATTTCTGAAGAACGGATTCAGATTAACTATACAAAATAAATTAACAAACATTTCATCATGTATTATTATAGAGTATGATAAATGTAATCGATTCCTTGGTCAAATGTCAAGCTAAAACTATAAAAAAAAAAAATGCCTGGAATAAAAACAACAGCGCACTCGTGTGGATGCTATTTTATATTGTGTTCATTTATTGACCATGTGCTCCTGCTACTACAGATCCATTATCCACGTTTTTCAACCATCTTGTTCTTTCCATGTTTATAAACAGAGGGTAGGATAAAAAAAGGAAAGAAAAAAAATTCAGAGCCGAGCAAACCAGCTCCAGTGCAGAGTAGACACCACATGTTCCTGGGCTGGGATTAGGGGGACGTTTAACAAGTTATCTGCTGAACACAGCTGAAATCTGTGGTGATATTACTCCAAACCTGTCAATTAATGCTGCATTTGAAGAGCCCAAATTGCAGGAATAAAATATAATGAACTGTCATCCCATATAAATACTTTTTTTTTTGTCTTTCAGTAACTTGTGTGATTCATCAATTTAACGTTTTATATATTTAAGTTTAATTAAATGACTAATTTGCAGCCATTTGAATGTATTCAGATCCGCATACCAGGAAAGACTCGAGAGTGAAAGACAGTAATAAGCCTGCATTTTTTAATACTGCTACAGAGTGGATGTTAAATCTTGAGGTACTGAAGTGAAGCTCTAGTTTCCTGTGTGACGTCATGAACTGCAGCCTATCGGCTGAGGTGCCCGCGTGTGGCGTTCAGGGAAGAGAATCAATACCAATTGTTTATATTTATTTATTCAGAATTAACAAAGAGAAAGAAAAGTATTACAATTATACTGAACAGACTCCACATGAAACATAGGCTGTTACATTGATTTACATTTTTTTTAAAACATAGATTTAATTCTTCCCAACGACTTCTGATTATTTTTTAAAAGGTACAATGGCCTGACATGGACTTTTTTAAACTGAAACATACTGTGTTGACCGGAGAACATTTTATTTACAGATGTATTGTCCATTAATCACATTTGAGGCACCTTTTTAGCCTACTGCACTTTAACAGCACTATTTTATAAACACCACCTATTTAGTTGATTCATTTTCTAATATCATCTGTTTTTAAGTGAAAATCTCAAAAGGTTCTCATTTATATAAATGTCTGTTAAGTCCCTATTTATCCCTGAAGGAGATAACACAATGCTTTTTCGTACCATTTTGAATGCAATACTTTTACTTGTAACGGAGTATTTCTACACTCTGGTACTTCTGCTTTTAAGTACAAGATCTGAGTACTTCTTCCACCTCTGGAGAAAGGAAGCGTTACGAGGTGCCCCTGAACGCAGCACCAGTCCCGTTCCTGCGGAGACTCCGGTCCACGCTTCGGTCCTGGTTTAGCATCGTCCCGGACTCCATGTTGTTCCGAGAGCCACGAACAAGTGCCGAAAACTCTCACGTTGCAACTCTGTGTGTGCGAGTAGTAAAGTGTGTGTGTGCGTGTGAGTGTGTTGACCCTCCGAAAGAAGATGGCAGACTACCGGGAAGACACCGGAGCTCGGGCTCTGCTGGCTCTACAGTCGGCACCATGCAGTCCCGTGCGCGTCGGGGTGACCTCGCACTATCTCCAGCCCTCGCTCGCCCTCTCGGGTCCTGCGTTGATGGATGCCCGCGCCGATGCCGGGATTTTCCCCGGGCGCCTCGCTTGTCCTGCTCCCCAGGCCCTGGCCAGACTGGAGGGCCGGGACTTTGAGTTCTTGATGCGCCAGAGGACGGTCACCATAGGCCGGAACTCGTCTCACGGCTCCGTGGATATCAACATGGGTCACTCGAGCTTCATTTCACGGCGACACCTGCAGGTCACATGTGACGAGGCGAACGGGTTCTCCCTCCGGTGCTTGGGCAAGAATGGCGTGTTCGTTGACGGGGTTTTCCAGCGGAGAGGGGCTCCGCCGCTGCTGCTACCCAGAGAGTGAGTGTTAGCATAGCCGCTACCGACAGGCTAATTATGGCAACACGACTGTTGCATTGCTTACTTTAATGTTCAGCACGCATTGACAAACAAAACTAAAACAACTTCGAAGCCGGTGTCATGAATTAGTTGGTGTCTCCTTTAAAGTGTGTCTACCCTTATTAATATGCGCTAAACAGTTGAATAAAACTTTGAAACTACATTTTTTAATTGTATGTTAGCTATGTAAACCCCTAACTATGAATCCTTAATAGTTCAGGTGGATATATTGTAACTTTCAAAGTTAACCATCTATATATTCAAACGATGGGCACATTTCTGAAGGGGATACACAGTTTGTCATGACACCCCTAATAATCAGAGCGGTTTGATTTGGTCTGATCGGCTTCGCTTAATAAGTGCACTGTAACCTTGGTTTGGACAGTGAAGCTGTAACATAATTAGTCTATATGTCAACACTTAAGCTGTTAATTGTTAATCTTTTGTCTGGATGTTTTGAGGGACCCCTCTAGTGTACTTTTACCCGACTTATTAGCTAATATCAAATCACGGAATTGACCTAGCTCGTTTTAGCTGTTAGCGAACTGTTGACATAACGACAAAATACAAAGCAGATACAAAAAGGTACTTTTGATATTTTGAAAATAATCGTGTAGTGATAAAACTGGCTTTATAACATGTCATCAACTTAAAAGTGTACTAAACAGATTGATTCAGGTCGATAATGCTACTCGTGAAGCTGCTTGCCGTTGTGTTAACATTAATGTAAACAAACCCTGACAGCTCAGTTATTAGTCTTGTTGGAAGAGTGGTGTTTGTTTTGTATTGTGACTTGAAATGCGTGTGTTTGTATCAATAGTAACCATCTGGTGTATTAATATGGTCTTAGTTTTTCTGTTGTGGCACCATTGTCGAGGCTAAACGTTTTTGCTTTTACTGCCTGATTCATTTAATAAGGTGGCAATCTTAAAAACAGTAAGCTTTGACTTTGTGTGTGTGTTGATCACAGGGTGGAGAGGGGGGGGGGGGGGTGTACTCTTAACCTCTCTGATTGGCTGTCACGAGTGTTTGGGGGCGTGTCTGGCATTGAACAGGAAGTGCAGCATGAAATGACATCCTCATAGCAGGAGCACATGGAGTAAACACAAGACTCACACACCAAGGCCATATCCAACACAGCCATGTTCGCATGTGTTGCTCTGGGGCCTCTCTCAGGATTACAGAGCTAACTGGAAAATGGTGCTGAGCTTAGTCCGGACGTTTATCAAATGCAAAAGAGGGCAATTTATTAAGTAATCCTTTTAGTTATTCTTTAACATTTACAATACATATACCCTTTTTATCTCACTCCTTAAATCATATCACAATAATTAGTTGTTATGACACTGCTCAGTTGAATCTGTGTGGTTTAGTCGATATCTTATTGACTGCCTATTATTCCCAGTGCTCCAGGACATTAATATTATTTTTTTCTAATGTCTAAAATATTTTTCATGAGACATAGTTTTCCTACAGGCCGCCTGCAGCAGATTTTCTTAATAGCTGTTTGTGTTTTTTGAGCGATTTCCTCTAAACTCTCTAGCTTCTTTAGTCTTCAATGGCCTGCATCATTAAAGCATTCACACAGTACAATATTTGGCAACATATATTTTAGGTGATATTCAGTACTCGGCAATAATGCCAGGAAGCAAAATCATGTTCCCATTACCGGGTAAACTATTGAACCTTCTTCCACTGTATCTCAGAGTCTCTCACATGCTCTCCAACACTAACACTATTCAACATGTCATGTGAGTCAGTTGAACAGGGGGCTTTCTCTCTGCTACTCCAACATACAGCTGGCACCGTGGAAGTTAATAAGAACAAGCTGTTGTGTGCACAGTCTCTTGCACCTCAGCTGTGGAACCCTGAAACTCCTTCAGTTATTCTCGCATGGACAGTCAGTTGTTGAGGATGGCCTGCTCTATACATGGACAGCTGTGAGAGCGCTGCTCGTGGGCTATTGGATTGGCATCTGCAATTTTCAGAAGCAAATTATAGAGAAAAGATAAAACACATAGACTGGTTTAACTGTCAGCTTACAACACATTTATGGTTTTGTGGGGGTGTGTTTTCTTTTTTCGTGTGTTCATCTCCACAGGGAGGTCTGAGCCCAGGGCCCCTAGAATTAGTTGGGATTCAGTTTCTTTTTCAAAGAAAACACTCATCTAATCTGGCTTGATACAATGTTTTCAGTCACAAAGAAAGACTTCGCTACACTGAATTATCACCCTTACTGCCTAAACCTGCTAGGAGACATCAACATTAGTCATTAAGGTTTCATTGTGAGACATAGATGAATGCCTCGTACACATTATTATTTTCGGGGGTTTCGTTTAGGCTTGAATTATGTTGGGCCTGAACAAATCCTTGCTTTCTTTGAGGCAGTTGTCCAGACCTGCTTAAGTAAGAGGAAATGCTAGCAGGTGTTGTGTTAATACACCAGACTAGTTTCTTGTCCACAAAAGATATTGTTTATATAGAAAACACACCCCTATGGTGGATTGATTCATGATAAGATTCCATATCTTTAATAAAAGATATACCTAAATTCACTTGTGTTTACCGGCTATATATTACTTCAAACATATGCCAACATTGTGATTTCTAGGTTATTCTTAAACTTGGAAATGTTCGAATTGAAATTATAATAAGCCAATAAATGTCAGTCTTAATACAAGAAGTCTGCAAAATGATTCTAATAATGGAGAACTCGCATACAGACTGAAAGTTATGGCAGATACATTTCTCAGAGGCTCTGGAACATTGTTAAGACACAGCCAAAAAGGAGGCAAAAACACGGTACTGTTATATTATAATGTAGACTGTCCCCATTCAGGCCCTGTTCTCTTTAAAAGGGAAGAAATGTTGAACTGTCTGTAATTATATCCTGTAAAGAAAACAATAAAAGAAAGTCAAACAAACATGGAAAATTAAACATTTATATTTGAACTGAGTTAAACCTTGAGCCTCCAGAACTGTTATACAATAATATGTTATAATGCTTAGCTTTTGAATTTTGAATAGGACTAAACTAACCTTGTCTATGCTTCTGTTTTCTTCTGCTCTGCGGCCTCCTCTCACTCTTCTGTCCTGCTGTCCTGCTCTCTAGGTGTGTGTTTCGTTTTCCAAGTACTGTCATCAAGATCCAGTTCATGTCACTCCTGCAGCACGAGGAGCACAGAGAGCGGGAGCAGCTGTCTCTTCCTCCTCGCCCGCTGCTGCCCCACATTTCCCCCCTCAAAATCAGCATTCCCACAATGCAGCAGCATGAAGAGCACATCCGGGCATTTGGCTCTCCGCTGCCTTCGCCCACAGGCACTATCAGGTGAGGACCCACAGACACACACATTGCTATGAACCCCAAAGGTCTTTCTCTTGTTATTACAGTTGGATAGACCCATAATGTTTCTGCTTCACCTGAGCCCAATGCATATCATACTGTTACTGTTCTGTTCATGAACGAATAACATATAAAACAAATTAAATGTGTGAAAAATGTTAAATGTGTGAAAAATTACAATTCAGATTTATTACAGAATTAAAAACAAGTGTCCAGAAAAACATACAAATAAAATGAATAAATAAGTAAACTATATAATATATGTTTAAAGAATGTTTTGAATTAGTCTCCATTGTGAGTTTAAAGAATTTGATTAGTCTACTTATATTAAATTGCCTCATACTCATTCCCTTTTCAAAGCGTCTTCAATTTCAGGTTTTGCCTGTTTTTATGACGTGGTAGAAAGCTCACCTAATGATGTTACATTAAGAGTTAGACATTCCTAATCTGCATATTCTTTCCTTGTTTTATACAGAGCATAAATGAGGAATTCACATAATAATTGGCACATTAAGCAGTAATGAAAATAAATCTTGGTTGCGTCCAAAATGCAAATGAACCAGGGTGTTTGAGAAGGATTTGCTCTATATTGCAATTCAACACTTTTATTGAGGCGCTTGTTTTTTTTGTTTACGTTAAAGTAGGAGATTGCTTGTTTTTTACAATGGTTGTGATGGAGGGACATACACAGAAAACCTATTCACCAAAAAGCACTTGAACTCAGTTATGCTTTTGTCTGTTGCATAATACATTACATAATGAGTGTTTGAGGTCTTTCGGCGTTTACTTTCTCACCTCGTCTTGGCTCCCATCCATAATCGTGTTCAGTCATGTTTATCTGTGTGGATCTGCAAACAAGTGAGGCTGAGTTTCCTTTTGTTTTACTTGTGTGTTATCGTTAACCCAAAAACCTGCAATAATGTAAAATATCCACACTCTACATCAGCTCATGTTCACTGGTAATCTCCTCTCTGGTTGAATGTGTGTACATCAGCTGCTGCAGCGTTTCTGTTGGTATGGAAACCTGCGCTGTACAGATTTGTGACGGCACATGTTGAAAATCACGGCTCTATAAATGTATACAGCATGTTCAACAGGGCGGTGTTGCTGAGTGTGCCCTCTGGTGGTCTGTGTAGCTTTCTACATCACACTTCCCCACCAATGTCAGCTTGTGAGTGCCTGCCTTATATGGAATGGCTGCAGCTTAGAGGCGCGTGATTGGCTAACAGGCAGATTGTTTTGCCTGTAGGCCGTTTTTTCCGTCCATTTGCGGTTTCCTTTTCAGAGGACCCCCCCCCACCCCTCTCAGCCCTCAGCTCCTGTTCTCTCGCACACGGACACACACACTAGTGTAAAGACGCTTGCTCACACATCTCTTCACCACTTTCACTGTGGCCTTTTTCCGGCAGATAGTTGCGTAACCTTCCTTGAAAGTATCCACACACAGTACAAACAAAAGAAGAGTCTTGTGTAAAAGCACGTGCTGCTCCCAGTGTAATGCTAACAGTGTCGTAAGAGTCACCTTTCCTGTTTGGCAACTTATCAATGAACTGTTTACAATAACATTCTTCTGCCCTGCCGCGTTTACTCTCGTACTGCTGGCCCACGCACACATGCACATGCAGTGATATGGTTGTTTTAACAGCGTCAAAGGAAAGCAAAGACAAACACTTCCTCCCACAAGGAGGCAAACATGTCTGTTATGGAAGTTTAGGAAGTAGATTTACAGACTCATTTTTGAATACTAAAGAATGCCTCTGAGCAACGTTAGAGGTTTCTGGTCGTCTTCATTCATATTTCAGTGCAGAGCTTACAAAGCCGAGACGCTTGCAAAACAGAGCCTGCAGCCTAGTTTCCCCAGCCAAAGAATACAGTGTGTGTGTGTGCGTGTCTTTTTCTGGGTCTCTGTTGCTGAAGGCAAATCAAAGCACACTGACTCTCTGAGAACCCACTGTTTACTTTACTAACAGAAGCAGGTGTGTGTTGTTTAAGTTCCTCTGTGTTCCTTGCGTCCTGTTCTCTCAACAACACCAGATAAAACCCAGTTAATAATTAACATACGTTTGACTGTTTTTGCTTATTGTAATGGGTTGTATTATTGCTTTGTGTTTAGCACGACCTGATTCTGAGCTGTAATCATTTTTCCATACGTAGCTCTTGTGTGTGTATGAGACATTGAGCTGTTGTATTAACGTTATCACTAATACTCTGAAAGGATTGTATTCAAAATACCAATTTTAATTTCCTGGAAAGAATCAATATCAATTTATTCAATTTTCTTCAGTATTTTTGTAAAATGTTGAAATTCAACTGTTTATAGAAGTTTACACACTTTGTTTTAGAGTTTCATTATTTAGCCTGAATACTGTAAATCAGACACCATTTATTATTTTCAATCATGTCGTGTTGTGCAGTATTAACCTCGCCTGCAGTATTCTGTATTTTTAAGGTAGTGGTTTAAAAGTGATCCAAGCTAGTTGTTTTTATCACTGATTTGGGTTTGCTTGTGTGTGTCAAAGGGCCTTTTGTTAATGCAATTTAGAGACTTGGATGGCAGTTATAATACACATCAGCTGGAATTGAACAATGTAGTTTCATTTTGATTAATAACTGGTTGGATTTGTCTTGGGTTCACCTCTTTTATTACATGTTTATGAATATATTTGTATTTGTTGAAAGGTCTACCTCAGTGAAAATGTCCCAGAAGCAACTGCTGATGCTTTGAAGATTTGTAGTGACCATACAAATTAATCCTCTTCCTGATTTTTCATTTTTCATTTTTGTATTTATATATCATCAAACTAAATTATGTTGTCGGGCGTAAGTGTTATTATTACACTGGCGTCTGTCCTGCCTTTTAGAAGCAGCCTTAAACCCTCATTACTTGAAGCCATTAACCCAGACCCCTCCTCTCTTCTCCAGTGTTCCTAATTCCTGTCCGGTTAGTCCTCGAGGAGCAGGGTCATCAGGGTATCATCGCTATGGACGCAACGTGACCTCTGACCTCCAGTTAGCAGCTGAATGCGCTGCTAAGGCTGTTTCTGAACAAAGACGAAACATTGCCGAGCCGAGAGGGGGGGGGCGGCGGCGGCGAGCCGCGGGGGGAGTCGGCTGGTGGAGACAGCCCCAAGGTGAAGACCCAGTAACATCAGAATGAACTGCCTCCAGGGAAAAATAATTTGTAGCTTTCAAAGAGTTACTTGTGTAAATAAAGGATGTTTGGATGGTAATGTTTGTGTCTCCTGTGTCCAGGATGAGTCCAAGCCACCTTATTCCTACGCACAGCTGATCGTCCAGGCCATCTCGTCGGCGCAGGACAAACAGCTGACTCTCAGTGGCATCTACGCCCACATCACCAAACACTACCCCTACTACCGCACTGCAGACAAGGGATGGCAGGTAGGGTCTCTCTCTGGAGCTTCTCATGGTGTGCCATAACAATCAGTTCCTCACTTGTTATATTATTATACATTATTATATTAATGTGTTTTTATCCCTAACAAAAACATATAATAGCATTTAAAATACTGGGTATATAAGGAGTAGTAACCACATGGATACAAATATTATGTGTTAAAAAATAGCTAGTTACTGAGTGTTAAATAAATGTAGGGGAGTAGAAGTATAAAGTAGCATAAAAAGCACATCACTTTAGTAAATGTACTTAGTTACATTTCATCCCTGCCAACCACACAGTGTGGGAAGGTTAGCCTGGATAACATTTAGAAGTTTATGATTGTATCATGAAATCAGAAAACGTACTAACAGTACAATAGCTACGGTACCTGTTGTAAAAATGGTATAATAAAAGAAAATAAATAGTCTGCTTAGGATCATTAGCTATATAATAAGTTCTGTGATACTTCCCCTCAAATCTATATTTCTGTCTCCAGTGAGATATTAATGATCTTTTGTCCCTCCAGAACTCAATCAGACACAACCTGTCTCTCAACCGATACTTCCTGAAAGTGGCCCGCTCTCAGGACGAGCCGGGGAAAGGGAGCTTTTGGCGCGTGGATTCTGCTTCTGAGAGCAAGTTGGTGGAGCAAGCCTTTAGGAAAAGACGGCAACGAGGAGTGGCCTGCTTTAGGACGCCATTTGGACCTCTGTCTTCTAGGTGAGTGGGTCCACTGTGGTCTTCATCTGCATGCGCGTGTGCTCTATCAGGAGGGGGGGGTAACCCTCTGTTCAACAACAGCCAGTTTAAACGCTCATTACTGTCAACATGACTCCTAATAAACCTGAGATTGCAGTTTTAAAGTTAATGTTTATCAAGTTAACTTCTAGCTTGATTTAAATGAACTCTGTCAGACTCATGCTTGTTTGCTTCCGATTTGACCTCAGTTAACCCTTTCTACCTTCTCTGTTTCTGCTCCTTGCTATCATTTGATTGGATAGAACAAAGTAAGTCTATTTCTAGGTTGATATATACAGCAGAAGTAACTGGCATTGAAGGAGCCTTGTATTCGACTATAAGTTTCCATGTATTCATATTTCTGGTCTGTTTTTCTTTCCATCTTTCCTTTCCTCCCAGGAGTGCTCCTGCGTCCCCGACCCACCAGGGGCTCCTGTCCCCCCCCTCCAGTGGGCTGCAGACTCCTGAGTGTCTGAGCAGGGACGGCTCTCCCATCTCCCACGACCACCACGAACAGCTGGCTCACAAGCTGGCTTCTGTACCCGAGTATAGGTACTCTCAAAGTGCCCCAGGTAAACACACAACACACAACAAAAGGCACACACATGAAGGCTCTAATATACACGATCAAAACATGACAATTGTTGTCTGTTTCTGCGCAGGATCTCCAGTCAGTGGTCAGCACGTCATCATGGCGGCCCCCACCCACACCTCAATGCTGCCCTCAGGCCCGGGGAAAGCCCTCGCTTTCATTCCAGGTGGGGGCCACATTCAGCCCCTCCACCTCCTGCAGAGCCCCACCCAGTCCTCCGTCACCATGCTGCGGGTCGTCACCAGCACCCCGCTGACCTCCCACCCCCCCAATGGATACAGCGCTGGAGGAGCAGAGGGCCACAGTGAGCTCAGAGGTAAAACCATCTGTTGTGATCCATCAGTACCTGGTAATGACGGAGTAGTTCTGCTCATCTCCAGGTCTACATTCGTAAAGCTTTTGTCATGCTCCATAATTGTTGTACATCTCTGTGGTATTTGAAGATATAAAAAGGTCTGTTTGCATTTAGCTCCCAGGCTATTTGTTTTGGATTGTGTAATATGTTTGGATACACGAACATGTGGACTTTTTCTACCTTTGTGAAATACATTGATTGAACTATAAAAGGACATTTAAATGTAACTGTTTACATGTTTATCAGTTTACTAATTGTGATCCAAGCTTGCTTCTCAAAGTCCAGAGTTATATATTTGCAGATTAATTTGACCTTATTATATTGCATCTTGTGTTTGAATGTTACAAGTGTAGAGAAGAGTAAATACTTAGTCTTACTGCTAAATATAAGATCATTTAAGAACTACACTCTTTGATAAAATGTCCAAAATAGTTCATTTGGATGAATGGTAGATATATGCTGTGTTTTAGGAAGGGAAACTTTTTTTTGTGGCAGTTTTTCTATATAATATAATTTGATGCACTTTCATAAACATTTAGTATGTTTGGCTTTGACATGTGTGCGTTGTGTCCCTCAGACGCCCAGCTGACCAGGGAGCGGGTGATCCAGACCGTGGACAGTGCGGTGCAGGGCGGGGACGGCAGGAACCTGGTCCTCGGTTTACATCAACTTCCTGTTCGTCCTGTTACTCAGAATGGCAAACACACCACTGCTGCTGCTGTTGCCACAGTAACCAGCTTTGCTAATGCATCTGGTGAGACTCTCCTGCAATCACTGCACAGTCATGATGATGCATGTCAATGTTTCTGCTCAAAAAGATGGATTCAAGCCATCAAGATACAGATGTGGGCATTGTACTGGGCAAACCACTACTCTTCTAAATTATTGCTTTTTCACATTATTTAAAGAATACGTTCAGAACATTATAAGAATCAACTTGTTCTTGGAGGAGGACACTAACGTCACTGTAGGATCACAGTGATACCTCACTGGAAACAAATCTTACATCACAAAAAACATCCTCAATACTGAGTGGTGTTTAGATAGATTTAGACGTCCAGCAGGGTTTGCCAAGTTTTAAGATACATAGCTAAATAAGCAACTATACCTCTTACTGACAGCTTTTGTTTTAGCTTGTTTTAAAGCTGAGATACTGAGCTGTTCTTGTATAACACATAACAAATATGCAAATGACTGTAGACAGAGCAGAATAAAATACTGCATTTTTGACATGTTAACATCTTACATTTATTTGTAAAAGGTTATTGCTTTTTACGTGCCTAGGTTTTATTTTCCATACTTAGAGTATCAAGCTTTGTTTAAGGGTCTTAGCCCCGACAATGAGAACAGAGGATGTGTTGCAGCGTGATGACAAAACATAAAAAACAGCTTAAAACAAGGTTACCTGTGTAATATCGCGTTTTCCCTCATCACTCATCAGATACTGACCCCACCTGACTCTCCCTCCCCTCTTCTCTCCCCCCCCCCCCCCCCTCCCCCCCCCAGGCCTGAGCAGTCCTCTGCAGATCCTGGCTGCCCAGGCCTCCAGCTCCCCCCCGGTGCTGCTGAGCCGACAGCCGGGTGCAGAGTCGTTATCCGAGCACCCCGGGGAGCCGCAGTCCAAGCGGCCGAAGATGGAGGACGGGGGCGGCCTTGAATCTGCTCAGCATCAAGTCACGCCGGCTCAGCAGCCTGTCATCGTTGCCATGACAACACAAAACCACGACCCCAGGAAGTAAAGCCCAGGGTCTCTTACAGGTACCCGATGGACCGCCTGCTCACGGCCCCTAACTGCTTCGTCTTTTATACTCATTTGATATGACTGCAGCCGTCACGGCCAATGTACAGGCAGCCTCTCTCAACAGAAGGGAAATAAATTGTAAGGAAAATATATTTTGGTCAAAAATAGATAAAAAAAACGTTCAATACATTCTGAATGTAAAAAGCAAGTAAATCTTTCAGGACTTTTTCAGCTTTACAGTCTTTTTAATGTAATCCTTCATTCACTGAAAACACAGATATTAAGCTTACGAGAGCATTATGCATATTAAATCATTTGAGCACTACTTTACTACGTGAATGTTGGATCATATCTCTCATCAGTTTCTCTCTCAGGCCAAAGAACTCTCCGGCACTTCTGATCAGTCACTGCCTGATTTAGAAACCAGGGCAAGTGTGTTCAGAGATTTGAAATGGCTGGCATTTACAGAAGAAACTGTGACGATCAGAGTTTATATATTTTGTAGTGTCACACAAACCATGGACAGAAATATGGAGAGGACTTAACTGTGTGTACCCAGACCATTTGATGGGGCTTGGGAGACTGTTAAAAATATGATTGTACTTTTTCATAAAGCAATCCCTACTGAAAAAAAGATTTTCTCTTGAGTAAAGAAAAGAAAGATGTTAACATAAAGACTGAGACCAGAATGTGAAATTGTCTATCCTTCTTGCTTTTCTCTGGAAAGCATACAACAAAAAAGAAATTGGGTATTGTTTTGGAAGATATGAGGAGATCCAGGAATGAAAAAACAGGACTCGGCCGTTTTTGCTTCACTTCAGCTCAGATCGGTTTATCAGTGTGAAGCAGGCTCGAGAGGATCCGTGTGATTGGACAGCAGACGGGCGAAACAAGAGGCATCTATTTGGAGTTGATTGAAGTGGAGCTAACCTAATGTAGACAAACTGATTGTTGTTTTAATTTTTTTTCTTTCGTTTCAGTAGTGGCAAAAGGAGAAATGGAACAGCCTGTGCGTACACTTTTGTTTGTCTTAGCACAGAAAAGCATTATTGTAATAATCCTTAAAGCCTTAAATATTTCTACTTTGTCATTTTATTTTAACCTTTAGACAGCTTTACCTTTTTTTTAGATTGTAAACAAAGCGCTTCTTTAACAGTACAATGATCGGCAACACTACAGTGGTGACAGTAATGTCAGCATCCGTAGACTTATCAGGGGAAGGGCGGGACCAACACATGACCACACATTTCAACTGCTTTTTTCTTTCTTTCTTTCTGTATGGTACTTTTGACATATTTTCTACTCTTGGCTCCCCACTCTTTTGCTTTCAGTTTCCTGTAAAAGCATGAACCTTTCTCCCAATCTACCTCTGTCCCTCTCCTCAGTGAGCAGTCTCTAAAGGCTCATCACACTGTTTGCAGTCCTTGTCACAGACACTGCCTCAGCTTTATACTCTTCAGCACTTTCTCCCCCCCCCCCCGTCTCTTATCTCTCACTGCCTTTAGCTTTCCCCAACCTCCTCGCACAGGCCTCATTTTTAGCTGGCAATCAGGCACAATTTGTGCAAGATTTCAGTGATTGTTGTTGCACATTATTAGAAAACAAACAAAAAAAGATGCGTAATGATTGTATGCTGCTCTATCTGCTAAATGACAAAGCTATTTAGAAGGTATTTTTTCTGATTTTTGGAAAAAAGAAAAAATATTTTGCTATTTTTAAAAACAGCTGTCATCAATACGTAAACATTCTGGAAATAGAGAAGTATATGTATTTTTAAATGTTCCTGTTTTTGTGATTTGTTAAAATGTGTAGCACAAATTAAAATTCCTCATTGACTTAAATATTGCCTTCTTTCATGTGACCGGGGTCTGCAGACTCTGTCGCTCTGTTGTTGGGACATTAGGTGGGTTTCTACGCAGAAACATGAACAAGTATTTAACAATCTTTATTCTTAAGTACCATCATGTTTCAACAGTATAAATAATGAACAGAGAATAATATACATGCATGAAATCAATGTCTTAAATCCTTAAAATCCACACAAATGTTACTGCAAATAAATGAACATGAACAGATTAAAGCCAAGTCAAACAAACCTGATGGGGGGGGGGGGGAAAGAATCAGCGAATGGACTGATATTTCAACAAATGTAAATCATAAATACATTTTGGTAATTTCTCATTGAAAATAGTGGCTAGTTTAACTTTCTCTATTGGGTTTTGGCCAGTAAAAAATGAGCTAGGTATTTTAATATATTAATTGGAAGAATGATTGGCAGATTAATCAATAATGAAAACCGTCTAAGTCTGGGCTTCTTTTTGTAAGAGAGCCAATAAACATCTGGATCTGCACAGATGCAGCGTTTTTATTTTTACAGAAGGTCACTGCTACTGATGTTGTGATCCACAGAGCTGAGGGCAGAACAAAAGTCCGAACAGAACTGACTAGCGTGGCTTATTTTTCCATAGTCACCTTAAATTTGAATCAGGGACTTGTATTGCTTTTTCTTGTGAAGGTGACTTGGTCTTGTTGTTGCTGGTGGTCTTTTTAAAAGGGTCCATTCAGCCAAATTACACGAGCACATGTTTGCTGTTTTGGTTGCCTATATTTGTAGATCTAATTATTAAACTATAGAATTGTCTGCAACCTATACTTCCAGAAAAATATCCCTATAACTCTGGATAATCCACAGACATCACAGTGAATTGGGACAACTTTATATTATATATAATAAATAATCCTTTCATGGTGACATATAGTGAGGTCAGTACAGGGTTCGAGTTATGTGGGAGCCAATGGGAGGTGAGCTCCCGTAAGGAGGGGTCTGAGCTCCTATGAAAAGCAGGGGAATCTTACATCTGTGGGGGTCGCTAATACATTACCAACAACCATTATTTTAATCACATAATGCATTTTTCAATGTAATGAGTATTATTTACGTTAACAAGGTAAATAGGCTAAAAGAAAACATGTTTTCCAAAAGAACTACGCATCGTATTCTCTCTTGAATGACAATATGCCTTCACTTCACCTCAAAGGTATATAAATATCACCCGTTATTAACGTTATTACCCGGCTGTCATTGATATATTTATCTCCGCCCCTAACGTTAGTTTTAAAGACCCCCATAAAACTCAGATTATAACTCGAACCCTGGGTTAGTATATCATCCCGAGAAACTGAAAATATGCTATCTCTGGAAAGACAGCTGCTGTTTAATGTTTAGGCGAAATTTGACAATTCTGTGAACAACCAGGAAGGGTTAGAAGGAAATTCTTAATCAGAAATATCTCAAACCTCAAAAGGGACTTTTGCTAGATACCACCAGTAAGACATGGTTTTCTGTAATTTTAGTAACTGCTGAATCAAAGTGCAGCTAATGACCCTTCTGGAATAAGAAGTTCAGAAGTCGATTCTTGTTAATAGTTCTTGAATTCTTTAAATGTTTAAAATAAATCCACAACTGCCATTTTAGAAAATTACATTCCTTTTTTCCATCAGTATTTTTCAGAGTCAAAGAAGGTTATAGAGAAATCCCCAAAATGTAGTTTCTCTTTTGAATGTCCACACAATATGTGACCAGGTGTTACATATTTACAAAGGACTATTTACACCTCATACCCAGATAAATACCGCATATATTGACAACACAAGTGTAGCTTATAAACACGACGATTGTGCATCAGAACCTGGAGTAAAGTTTGTGGTCTTGATGATCCAGTCATTAATAAATAACAATGTCCCCCAGCAGCTGCACATCCCCTGTGCACGTGGAGCATCGGGAACTCCTCCGTTGTCCGGTGGCGGGATGAAGTCCATGATGAGGTTGAATGTGAAATAGGAGAGCTGGGCTGTGTCTTGACTTTACTTCTTCCTCCTTTTACAGCCACTCTCTGGTATGAAAGTCAACATTCATAGAGTCTGTTGAGCAGATAGGGCTTTGGGAGTTGCTAACAAACAGGATTAGAAAACATTCCACTCTAAAAGCGTTGTGTAAAACATCCATCGAAGAGAACCTCGTCTTCATGTTTGTCTGCAAGTGCTTTAAGAAGTACAGTCAGTTCGTGTCCTCAGTTCCTTGTTTCTGAGAGATGGGCAGCTATTTCACCATGCTACTGAAAGTCTAGTACAATTATTCTAAAATTCATGTGGAAAAAGTCCTTATGTGTTCACATGCTGCGAGCACCAGCCAAAGGGAAATTAAAACTTTTAAAATCTGCTGTGCTTTAAACCACATCAGGCTGCGTACTGGCTGGCTAGACCTCGCTTTCCTCCAACGCTGATTAATTAGGCGACTTTTCCTTGCAGCGTATCCCTTTGATGTCGCCGTGGGTTACGGATTCTGTCTGTCACACAAACCCAGTTGGAGTCAGCGTGAGGGCAGCAGATCTGGCAGCTGTGGAGTGTTAATCTCCAGTTTGATTGCGTGGCTTTGTGCTGTCGCTAGTTTTCACACCCATATTTCATGCTGTGTGTGTTTGTGTGTGTGCTGTTCGAGTGCAGTATCCCG
This sequence comes from Trematomus bernacchii, assembly GCF_902827165.1. Taxonomy (NCBI): domain Eukaryota; kingdom Metazoa; phylum Chordata; class Actinopteri; order Perciformes; family Nototheniidae; genus Trematomus; species Trematomus bernacchii. Next base: position 5,615,854 of record NW_022987593.1, on the reverse strand, counting down.
CGTCGTCTCGCTGTCCTACCTCTCCCTCCGGTGTTGTGCAGCGGTTGCTCGGAGACAGTCAGCAGGAGGAGGCGCTGATCTTCTCCGAGACGTCGGGGTCGGACTTGGCCACCAGGAAGCGTAGGCGACCTCCTCCCAGGCGAATCAGATCCACGGCGCTGAGGAGGAAGTGAAGAGAGACAAAGAGTCCGGTTACTCAGAGCTCAGCAGAGACTGTCTGGGCTCACATCAATCAATCACAGTAATCAATCGGCTTGAAAGGCTAACCGCCATGGGTATGGTTAGCATTGTGGGGAGATTGCTCCCTCTGTCACCAAACTCAATATCACCCAGCAGTATCGTTAATCTCCTCCAGCCCATTGTGGTGATTCACAGACAGCTCCAGTGTACCTCTGGTAGTCGGCTCCTATCAGGCTGGTCCCGTTCACAGCCAGGATGCGGTCTCCGATCCTCAGCCTGCCGTCAGACGCCGCCGGGCCGTCGGGGATCAGAGTTCGGATGTAGATGCCTGGAGCGTTGAGAGGAGTGTGCTGCGGGGGGGACAAGAGTTATAGTTTGAACAGAGTGAGAGTGTCCATTATGTAGCTGGTAGAGAAACTCATTTATACTGCGGCCAATGAAGATACATTTCCTTCTTTTTAATATCCGAAAGGTTTGCGTTTTAACTTTTACGAGACACTTGTAACGATAAAATCAACAGTTTTTTTTGTTTCTAAATCAGGTATGTAATGTGAAATTAACTGCAGGTAAACGTTGGCTTCCGGAGTCTAAATCTAGAGTCTAAGGAAATATCATATTCAAGTTATAATGATATAAAATAAGCAACTCATCACCATTGAAAATCAATAATAACATGACAATACTGTGACTTTTCCTAAACTTTTATGGCATAGTATATACGTATAGCATTACATACATTACATTTTATGGTATACTATACTATGATTTTTCAAAAATGTTACGACATCCTATACTATGACCATTCTTATAGCATTACTGTTTTTAACTTTTTTCAAGAACTACTATACTGTGTCTTTTTAAAAAACTTTTTTTAACAGAAAAATAAACCACTGAAACCTGGACTGACAGGCAAGATAAAAAGTTAAATCTGTTTCTGAACGTCTGTGTACTCACCAGGCCGTCTATGAGTCCCATGCCGAGTCCGTAGGGTCCTTTGTCCAGTTCCACTACAAACACCACACACAAGTCATCAGGAAGGGGAGGGGCGCCAGGGGATGATACAGGGAAAGGAAACTCACACCCACTAATACACCCTGCAGAGGACACGGACACCCAAATGCACAAAAAAACACACACACACACAAACACACAGACACACAGGGTCTTGCTATGGGGTCGGACAAACATGAAAGGTGTTACTGTGCAGAACACACACACACACAGATACCGAGACACATGCTACATGCTACAGAGCTGATCTGACACACACACACACGTGCTTCTGACAGAAGCCTGCAGATGTCACACTCACTACACTGTAACATGCACAGGAAATATCCTGCTGATCTAAAAGCTCCAGTGTATAAACTACAGAAGCGCACAAAATGTAGTGTACGTTGTAAGCTGCATTCATCGATTTGTGGCCACTAGGGGGCAGAATAACTCCAAAGCAACCAACAGAGTAACCCAATTTTAGCTCTCATTCTGGCTCTGACTTCCAACTGTTTTACTAGCTAGTGGCTGAATTAGCTTTTCTCCAATGTGAAGCTCAGCATGAGTTTATTAGAACGTTTTTTCAGAAAACAACTTCTTGCTGCAGCTGGAAATGAGAGCAGTTGATACTGAATCGGACAGTAAATGTGTTGTTAAATCAAATGTATGAGCTAACAGAGGCTAAAACTCTTTGTTGTTGATCATGTTTTTGTGGCGACAAGGGACCTCTTTAACATTAATGTTTTCATTAACTCCATTCATTACAATTATTTTGATAATTGCAGCTTTCAATAAATTAAGAATTGCACTCATTTTGTGTAGGTGTTTTTTATGTCTACAGTGTCTGATCTGTTGTCTTTAAATATAAGTGAGTGGAGAAGCACAGAAGAGAGAAGAGGAGACTGAGATGCAAACGTTAATGTCCAATGTAAAGTGTCTTTTTCACATTGGTCAATTCCAGGGGGAATTTGAATGTGATACTAGCAAATGTATTTTCATTATAATATGCAACATTGTTTATAATGCAGTGTATATACTATATTGTTTATTAATATAAAGTGTAGCGATGTACCGATCCAAAACACTTTTACAATATCATTTAGTGGATGTGATGTTGGCGCAACAACCTTGAGTTTGATTAATGCAGTTAAAAAATATATCTTTGAGTTACATTGATGCAGGATCTCAAGCATCATGGTACCTCCAGGATCTCAAGCATCACGGTACCTCCAATAATATTTAATCTAATAATGCAGTGAGATAATCAGACACGGGATATTAACACTAATTATCTGCAGAAACAACTGAGGTTTCTGAATCGTAAAAACTTGGATGAATGAATCGCTAATATTATGTGTAAAGAACTGCAAGGCTTAACACTTAAACAGCAGATGTGCGATGGAAAAAATAACAAAAACACAATACAATATGTGAGTTGGTAAATCATGTTTTTGTTGAAGCTCACAATGTTCTGTCTTAAAAATATGTATCAGATTTTTGCCATTTTCTTTATGACAAGTTGAACTGTGGTGTTTCTGTTCTGGATTCCTTTATCATGCTCATGTGTTCTTGTTATTTTGTCCACCTCCTGTATGATATTCAGCCTACCCTCCAGTCCATTGCTGATGAGTCCGTTGGTCTTTTTACACTCGGCCACAGTTCTGCTGCTGCAGCCGTTAGTCTGGGCGATGGGGCCTATGAACTTCCCTCCCCCTCCTCCTCCTCCTCCTCCTCCTCCTCCCCCTTCGTCGGGGTACAGCGGAGTGTTGGTGGGGGTCAAGAGGCAGGACGGGTCTGGATTTGCCGTCCGGGCGTGGTGGATGGTGCCGTTCCTCCTCAGGCTGTGTGTGTGTGACTGGCCTGGAGGTCTCTCCCGTGCCCTATCCTCTCCCGGCTCCCCCGTCACCTCCTCCCCAGGACCCCCGGAGCGGGGACTGCTGTGGGCCGGAGGCAGCATCTCCCTCTGTGCCGGGATCGGACAGAAAGACTTTAGAGGACAGTATGAGGAGAGGATGAAATGATTATGAAAATAAATATTCCTATTATCTTTCAACTTTGATAATTTTATTTATTTTTTTTGTTTGAGATTCTAAGGGTTTATTGTCATGTGCACAGTCGCTACAGTGTAGTTATGGCAATGAACATCTTGAGTCCCAGGCTAATCCAACAATGCAACATAAAAATATATATTAGGCATAAAACACTCTTAAACTAACGATATAATAGTGCAAGAAGAAACCGAGTAGAATAAAAAGGTGCAAGATTATCAACAATAAGCTAAATGTTGCAGAGAATGTTGCAGGCCAAAACAGTCCAATTAAACAATGAGTAAAGTGATGTATAATAATTTTAAAGACACATATAGGATATTTGTTGGTGTATACCTGTTTCTTTGTGCATGAAAATGTGTACATACGAGGGTGCAGTAACACTAGGGATTATGGTCTAGTCAGCCGTTCCCACTAATTAGACAGCCTGAAGACTAATCAGATTAACCATGATTTAACCATGTCTAGGTTTCTGTGTGTGTGTGTGTGTGTGTGTGTGTGTGTGTTGGCTAGAGTAGAGGGTTTTTGTCTTTCATTCATGGGATTATGGAGGAACTCCTCAAAAACCACAGCTGCCGAGGCACATGGCCTGGATTACTGCGAGGCGTGTGCATCTGACAGAGTGCACAGTGTGTTTCCTGACCTGTACGTCGGGCCAGTCGGCTGTGTTGGTCCCGTTGGAGTGTGTGTGCACACTGGGAGTGTTGGTGTGTGTTTGCGTCTTGGTGCGCAGCCCCCACAGGTAGTGGCGGATGTAGAGCAGCTGTCTGTAGATGCTGTCCTCCACACACTCGCTCTCCAGGTCCACTCTGAAGCCGCCGCTGGGCAGCACTATGGGAGGGTGGTTCTCAAAGCTCTCCAGGAGGTCCACTAAACACACACAGACTGATGTTAGCGCACCTACACACACACACACACACACACACACATCATTGCCGCTGAACAGCTCCCCATCGGCCTGTCACTCTTTCTGTTTTGCATTTTTCACATTTAGAACTCCTACTGGATAGCAATTGAATGCTAACCACAGCAGCTAGTTACAATAAATGTGAGATATAAAACATGTCAAAACAAATGTTCTGGTTATGATCATGTTTAGACTTTTAAAAGTGCATTATCTTTAGTATAATTTTGAGATACATTTAGTTTACCTGAGTAGTTACATGACAAGTGAGAACAACAATTAAAGTTCCCTTGCAGATTCAGATGACTTCTACTTAATAAAAGATGCATTAAAAAAGACATACTGTATGTATATAAAGTAGTTCAAACTTCCCCCCTTTTGGCAGATGAGTGTTAAAACAGCCCTTTGGTAATAAACTCTGCACGTACATCATTCTGCACGTTGAAGGTCAGACATCACAGTGAAGTTATTAAAAGCAAAACACGTTCCAGAGTGGAGGGGACACCTTAAATATTAATGTAACAGTCATTCAACAATGATTTGAAGGAGTGTTAGACCAGTATATACTGCAGAGTCTAAACGTTCCCCTCTTATAACACGAGGACATTATGTGCCATCAATCTTTCATTTACTGGTAGTGCTACGTATGGCCAGAAAGTGATGTCTATACTGAGATCTTTTAAAACAGAGCGCTGCTTTCACTTCTATTGTGCTACATTCCTGCTACTGAATGAGTCTTTGCATCAAAAATAAGATGCAGAAAAAGGTGCTTCTTCACCTGAATTCAGTGCATTTTAGTTTTGACAGTGTGCTCTATATTGTACAACAGAGAGCAAAACAGTATTTTACTTTACTATTCTTCACTGGACTGCAGTCAAAACGTTCAGTAATGTTTTCACAGGGTGCTGCATCAGCGTGTGCATGCAGAGGCATTAGAGCTCCCCAAACTCTACTGTGGCTGGGTGTACGTTTAGAAAGCGCATGATGTTATAAGCAGCAACGTTTTCTATGAGCTGAGCACTCATTTTAAGCGGCTCATTTAAAGTTGATGGTTGGCCACTAAAATAAAAATGTACCTGTTCTGTATATATACGCCTCGTCCTCGCTGCTGGGCTGCCATGATGGGACAGGGCCTATCTCTGCTGTGAGCTGGTACTGGGTGAGGATCCTGTGCAGCTGTACTGGCTTCAGAGCCGGGTGCTCACTGGACAGAGCTCGCCAACTTAACTGCACATGGGGGAAGAGAAATTAATCAGAAGTCGTGGGAGGTCAGTGCTTTCCAGTCTTGGAGGTGAAGAGCAATGTGGACGGATCCTGGCTGAACCCTTCAAAATACGTAATTAATCAATAGCTGATCAGAGTTACTTGCTTTATGAACAGCAGTTTAATGTATTTAAAACAGTCAACTTGATTACAGTCAATCAGGATTGAGCAGCTGTAATACTGATAACCTCCATTGAAACACATTTTAATACGGTAAGCTCTCTTTATATATACATGTTGACACCTTATTAGTGCTGGTTAGCAATGCTGTACAAGATTTTAGCCGACTGTGTGTGTGTGTGATACCTGTGTGAGCTGTTGTGGGGGCGTGGCCAGTATGGACACAGCGCTGTTGAGTTTGGTGAAGAATTTGTCGGCCAGGTGTCCCAGACCCGACCTGCTCGCCCACTCCATGACCATCCGCAAACACGCCTGAATCTGCAGCACCTTCGACCGCTGGAACCAACCCCGAGATGGACCTGCACACACACACACACACACACCGAGACACACACACACATCCTGTAGTGAGTGTTTGGATATTTTCCTCTGAGACACTGCAGTACATTTTCTATTCTGGGTGTGTGCGTGTCTAAGGGAAGGTAGACCAACACAGAGACAGTGAATGTTTCTCTGCATGCGTTGTACGACAATACAGAAATACATTTGTGTAAGTAATTAGATTTTGAAGGCAGGGACACAATGGCCACAGCGCAGAGCAGCCTGCTCCTTGCAGAATACAAATGCAGCGCTGCAGCGGGGCTCAGATGACATTCCTCACTCTGTAATCCTTTGTTTCTCTGCATCACTTCAAAGAACTGAAAGGAAGTTTTGTTGATGGTTAAGCAGGCGATAAATTGAAATCTGGCATTTGTCAAGATGGCATCCCACAGTTTGTCAATCTGTCCTTCCATTACCTCAATGCAGCTATAATTACTATGTAATCTTTCTGAAATACCCCCCAATGTGAGATTAGACCTCTGCCGGGGTTTGGTACAAACAATGACAAACAACTGGACTAACGTTAACGACACCCCAGATGACAAATTAACCTCTGTTGATACATTTTATAAAAATAATTAGAGACTCTATACAAAATAAATGTAAGAGCCATCTTAGCACATACTTATATTAAGTTTAAATGTTTTTGTTGGCGTGAAAATATTATATAGGTTCTCATATCATTTAATGTTATCTTTCCATTTTTGTGACCCTAAAAAGATTGAATCTACCAATCGTTGCACCTCTGACTTAATGTAATGATTATAAATAAGGGACAACACAGAGATGTGAAGGTAAACATGTTTAAAATGGAAATACAGATTCTTTTAATAGTCAAATGAATCCTGACAAGACTGTTTTCTTAAAATGATTGAATGTGAACACATATTTCTATGCTGAAATTAACAGAAGAAGCCACTGCTTTCAAAAATGTTTTCACAAGATACTGTAAGGTGTTCGTAGCACAAAATCAACAGTTTTATTTCATAGATAAATCAAGGAGCCTTCTGGTGACAGAATGAGTCAACCTGATTATGGATCTTTTACAGACAAACAATGCCACCACAAGTTAGACATGACAGGAAGCTTCATGCATCCTATCAACTGACAGCATAATGTGCAGACAGCACACACACATACTCTAACCCTTCACATATTATGCCATATGTTTTAGGTGCACACACACACACACATATGCACACACTCCCCTCCGTAATAGGCTTACGTCTACAGATACAGTAATCTATGTGTGAGGCATCACTAAAGACGAGACATCACTTAACCTCTTAGCAAATGTGTCATAATGCTTCCAAGCAGCTGGTTTACAGACACATCAGAGTCCTTTACACTCTCCAACAAAAGGTGTGACAACACACACTCGTACAAAAGCAGGAGAACACAGAGCGCCTGCACCGTATCACATCTCTTCCGTAAAAAATATCAGGCTGACAGAGTGAGTGTTGCAGAGAGCGCTCAGTGCAAGCGTCAGCGTTACCTGCCACAAACTCACTTCCCTGTTACCATGGACACCACCAGTGCAGAAATATCAATGAGCGACAAAGAGGAGAGCGAGGGAGAGGAAGAGAAAGCCAGACAGACGGAGAGAGGAAGGTGGGGGGGGGGGGGGGGGGAGAGAGGAGCCTCCGCATGAATATAAAGGTATTTCTCCTTCTGCCAGACATGTGATCTCTCCTGTCTCCACCGGCTAATGAAGACATATGGCGGGAGCGTGAGGGTGTGTGTGCAGGCTAAAGATTCAGAGGGAGGATGTGGAGAGGTTGGGAGTGATGGGTGGTCAAACGCATGGAAATAGCCGGCAGTAAATTACAATTTCTGTTTTTAGACAAAGTAATAGACTATTAGCACGGTCCTCACAACAACTTCCAGCCCTTTACCCTTCATGCTGACCTTTTCCCCTCTTTCCCCCTCCTTCCTCTAACTCCTCTCTCTCTCCTCCATCCACTCCCACCTCTCACCCCCCGATGGCCAGATGGAAGGATGGACGCAAGGAGGAGGAGGAGGAGGAGGAGGAGGTGAAGGGGGGAGAAACAGAATGCAGATAGGAGAAGGGTATAGAGGACACATCTAGGTTAGTCTCTGTCAAAATGCTGACAAGGACACAGGGACACACTCTCTCTCTCTTTCTCTCTCTCTCTTGCCCACACACTTACAACTGTACAAATCCTGAGGGGGGTCTAATGGAGTGTGAGTGTGCATGCTTTTTGCACTACCTTTGTCCATTAGCTGGTTAAACAGCGACACGTTGGAGAAGAAGAAGAGGTAAGCGAACATCTGAGCCTGGATCTCCGGGTGGACCTGGTAGCTCTGCAGAAGCTCCTGGCCGTTCTGAAACACCTGCACACACACACACACACACGCAAA